>NC_052502.1:1145618-1445618 GCF_016617805.1 Bactrocera tryoni
GAAGAAAGAGCTCAAAAGTCAGGGGGTCAAAAATCTCAAACTCGGCGGCAAAATAATTATTCACAGAATAGTGGCGGCGATGCTAATCACCCAAAAAATCCACATTACTTCAAGAGAGTTCAGAAATAATGCAGGAAAAGCTTCATCATTTAGGCAACGCGAAAATGATAGGGATTTTCATGGTAGAGGCCCCGAACCTGTAGACGTCGATCCTAGTTCGTTTAAATTTAGGCACCCAACGGAATACCAACAGGCACAAGCTGCCGGTATTCACAATGCTCCCGTTCAGGGAAATAAGAGACAGAATAATTCAGAGCGTATGACAGATTTTAGGCGTCAAAGGATCAACAATTTGAATCATTCGGATGTTGATCAGGATTTCCAAGCGTATGAGGTTGCTGCCGCAGCTGCAGTAGCAGAGGTAGACAATGAAAATGGGGTTGACTACGAAAGTGACTCTATTAATTTTTTAGAGGCCACTCCCGTCTACCGTTCCTTGAGCGGACGTTGGCTGGGAAAACACTAAGGTTTTTAATTGACACGGGGGCGGCAAAAAATTATGTCAGGCCCGTAAAGGAGCTTAAAGGCGTAAAGCCGGTAGACTCCCCGTTTAATGTGAACTCTATGCATGGGTCCAATAACATCAAACAGAAATGCCTGATAAAAATTTTCGGAGTAACATCCCCATTCTTTTTGTTGGATAGTCCAACACTGTTCGACGGAATCATAGGCCTTGACCTGCTAACGCAGGTGGGTGCGACTATTGACATAGACGGAGGCAAAATAAATTATAGTAGCATGTCAGAAGATCTGCAATATCATAAGTACAGTAACGTTAACTTTACAAATGTCAACGACATGCAGGTACCAAGTTCAGTGAAGGCAGAATTTAAAAAAAATGATCCTGAAAAGGATTAAGGCATTCGCAGACTCTAACGAGCTGTTGCCATTTAACACTTCGGTTGTGGCCACGATCCGAACCAAAGATAACGAGCCTATTTATTCGAAGTAGTACCCTCACCCAATGGGAGTAGCAGATTTTGTCGAAAAGGAAATACGAGAATTGCTACGCAATAAAATCATTAGACCGTCAAAGTCCCCTTACAATAACCCAACCTGGGTCGTAGATAAAAAGGGTTACGACAGTTAGGCAACAAAAACAAACGTCTGGTTATTGATTTTAGGAAGCTCAACGAGCGCACTATTGCCGATAAGTACCCAATGCCGAATATTTCAATGATTCTGGCAAATTTAGGGAAAGCCAAGTACTTTACGACTTAGATTTAAAGTCAGGCTACCATCAGATTGTCCTCACCGAGCAGGATCGCGAGAAAACGTCTTTTTCCGTTAACGGTAGGAAATATGAGTTTTGTCGATTGCCATTCGGTTTGAAGAATGCTGGAAGCATCTTCCAGAGGGCGATTGACGACGTCTTACGCGAACAAATTGGCAAATCATGCTATGTTTACATCGATGACGTCATAATTTTTTGCGAAAATGAATCGGAACATGTCAAACATATAAATTGGGTTTTGGAAAAACTGTGTAAGGCCAATATGAAAGTGTCACGAGAAAAAAGACATTTTTTTAAAACAAGTGTGGAATATCTCGGTTTCATAGTAACAAGTGGTGGGGCAAAAACTGACCCCGCAAAGGTCAAAGCCGTTTAGGAATATCCTTTCCAGGGCTAGCAAGCTATTACAGGTGTTTCGTAAAAGATTTCGCCTCCATAGCAAGACCTCTAACTGAGATCCTAAAAGGTGAGAATGGCTCAGTAAGTAAACACAAGTCTAGGGAAGCGCAACGCAATGCCTTCGAAAGATTAAGAAACATCCTGGCATCTGAAGATGTCATCTTAATGTATCCAGATTTTAAAAAACCATTTGCCCTACGACAGACGCCTCCGCTCACGGCATTGGCGCAGTCCTCTCGCAGAATGGTAAACCCATTACAATGATTTCAAGGGCGCTGAAAGATAGGGAAATGCATTATGCAACAAATGAAAGAGAATTACTGGCCATAGTATGGGCTTTAGGGAAACTTCAAAATTATCTCTACGGAACTAGGGATAACAAAATCTATACAGACCACCAGCCTCTAAGTTTTGCGGTTTCTGATAAGAACCCGAATGCAAAGATAAAACGGTGGACACCATGGAACATAATGCTAAAATTCATTATAAACCTGGTAAGGAAAACTCTGTCGCAGATGCTCTCTCCCGGCAGAACATAAATGTGTTGGCGAACTCAAATCTGACGCGGCGACAGTTCACAGTGAATTGTCACTGAACTACACGTACGAAGCAACAGAAAAACCCATAAACTGCTTCAGGAATCAAATAGTTTTGGAAGAGTCGGTTTTCCTCTGAAACGAAATTTTATACTCTTTGTCGGAAAAACCCGCCACGTTATTCACTTCATGGATAGAAACAGCCGCATTGACGAAGTAAAGGAGGTTATTAACCCCCTCGTGGTGAACGCGATTCACTGCGAGCTACCGGCGCTAGCCAGCATACAACACGAATTGGTAAGATGCTTCCCATCTACCAAGTTCTGGTACTGCAAAAACATGGTGTCGGATATTACGAACAAGGATAAACAAAGGGAAATAGTCACTTCTGAACACAATCGTGCTCATAGAGCTGCGCAGGAAAATGTGAATGTGAGCCGATTCCATCATACGCAGGTGAAATGCTACACATAGATATTTTCTCTACAGACAAGAAGCATTTTTTAACTTGTGTTGATAAATTCTCTAAATTTGCAGTAGTTCAACCGATACCGTCGCGGACAATAACGGATGTAAAAATACCCATCCTCCAGTTGATTAATTTCTTCCCAGGAACAAAAACTATTTATTGTGATAATGAGGCGTCCTTCAACTCGGACACCATTGTTGAAGAACCAATATGGGATTGATATAGTAAACGCTCCCCCTCTCCACAGTACTTCCAACGGACAGGTAGAGAAGTTTCACAGTACCTTGGTAGAAATTGCTAGGTGCCTTAAACTTGAAAGAAGAATAAGCGATACAATGGACCTGATCACTCAAGCTACCATTGAATTCAACCGAACAATACACTCGGTCACAAATAAAGAGCCTATTGAGGTAATATACGCTTCAACCGAAGAATTCCGAAAGGACGTGAAAGGTAAAATTGAACAAGCACAACAGGCTCAGCTAGATAGAAATAACCCGTCAAGGCAGAACAGGGTCTTTGAAGTGGGAGAATAGGTAATGGTAAAAACTAATAGAAGGTTAGGGAACAAGTTAACCCCCCTGTGTGAGGAGAGGAGAGTAGAGGCAGATCTGGGGACAACAGTCCAAATAAATGGAAGGATAGTCCATAAGGACAACCTTAGATAAAGTACTTAGCCTTATAAAATGACGACATTAATTTCTAATCACCTTATATTGCTTCTTTAGGTTTTCAATCACAATACTTCTCACTTTCGGGATAGCGACAGCCAAATTAACGGATTACTCACACTCGCATTACATACCGGTAGTGGACGGCGACGCACTAGTATGAAACGAATACAATTACCTGAGGCACTCAACTAATTTGACCGAGTTTATGCGCATGACAGACGAAACTGCCAACATGACGGACTTGTTCCCGCAGTCGCACATGCGAAAGTTGCTAGAGACTGACAATGGACATGTTAGAACATTACTAGCCGATATAAGCGTACATCATAGAATGGCGAGAAGCCTAGACTTTCTGGGTTCAGCCCTTAAATTTATCACAGGTACCCCAGACGCTGACGATTTCCAGCAAGTTAGAATGACAGAAGCCCAACTAATAGAATCCAACAATAGACAGGTAGTGATTAACACAAAGACACAGGAACAGATTAACGCACTAACTAGTACGGTAAATGAAATCCTCAAAGAAGAAAGAAAAAATCGATACGACACACCTTTTTGAAATTTTACTTACTCGAAATAGGATTATGATCACGGAAATTCAGAATATAATGCTCGCAATAACCCTTGCGAAGATAAAGGTAGTAAATCCAGTAATCATTGATGACGAGGGTTTGAAATTCATATTGGTTGGGCCAATCACAGATATAGCAATCACTGAACTAATGGAAGTGTCAACCGTTAAAGCTATCCAGCACAATGATGTAATTCATTTTATAATCAAATATCCTAGAATTGAGTTTTTGTGCAGGAAGGTTTCGATTTTTCCGGTGGTACACAACGGCGTCGTGCTGCAAATCAACGAAAACACAGTGGTCGAGTGCAAGAGCGGAATTTTGGCGGTCAACAACTGTGAAGCAACAACAACTTCAAAGTTCTGCAGATTAACTACAAATACAACATGCGCTCTGCAACTTCACACCGGTGGAACAGCACATTGTAACAAGCAACCGAGTCACTTTAACGCTAGCACCATAGTTGACGATGGAGTCATAATCATTAACGACAGCCCAACCAGAATCGCCATTGATGAAACACCTGAGAGAAATCTAAGTGGCACGTATCTCGTCACTTTCGAGGACGTTGTGTTCCTGAACGGCACTAAGTACGTTAACAGAATGAGCCGGCTGGAAAGGGCTCCAGGTATTGCTGCTTCACCCCTGCTGAACATCACTGGGTCTGGGAGTAGCTGCGTTGATCAGTGGCCTCGCTTTCCTCTGGCAGTACAAGAAGAAAACACGAGCATTACACGAGATCAACCTGGTAGTGAAAGATATGGCAACGAACGAGGACGATCGTGTTTCGAAGGGGGGAGTGGTTAACACATAATGCCCAATTTCCAGTTGGGTACGAATGTGGTGAGGCCAATACAACATCTTGCCTCATCAGCAGACACTAAAGCAACGACATATCATTCGCCGTTCTGCAGATTACGTAAACAATAACAGCCACACGTAAGCGAGCGTTCTTACATAAACAGTGTCAATAGCCGATTGCGTAAACAGTTGACCAGCGATCGTTTCTTGCACTATCACCAATTGGATAAACAATGGTATGAAGCAGAGTCAGCACGACGCAGACGTCAAAGCCGGCAGCGTCGACTACTGAATATGCGTTCTTAGGGCTTAATGGTTAAGTTAGGTTTTGGGCTAGGTTAGATTCAAGTTGAGCATAAGTCGGAGCACATGGGGCCTGGCCAATAAAGTGTATTTGCAAAACATACAACTAGTGTAATTATTGCCGCGTCCGACGACCGGCTCATACACATCATATAGTGATTACATTCAGCATACATAATTAATTTATAATCTTAACGGAAGGAAACCAAACGAATGAATTGATGGGGACATTCTTAATAATGTACGACAACGATATTTTAATAAATAATACAAAGTACCCGGTGAGCGAAAAAACTCCGTCTATGGTGCCTGAATTAACGAACCGCTTCAAATTGAATATCTCCGAGCATGCCACAATCTCAACGCTGCCTTACCTGCATCAAATACACATACAAAACCTACGGAAGATAGACAAATTTAGTGAAGATGCATCAAAACGAAATATGTATTGGTATGTCCTCATTGCAATAACAGGTACATTAATAACAACCATAATTGTGTATCTAAAATGTAAAAGATCAGATACAGTAATCAGCACATTTTCCAACCCATCGCAGCCAAGTAACCTTTTTACAAATGAGCATTTTGACCTGATGATGAAAACTATCGAAGGCAACCTAAAGCAGATTCGGGACGCATCTGTTTAAGGGAGGGGATAGTTATAGACAGTTACACATGTACACTGGGGCCCCGGTTTGCGTCGACCCGATTTGCGTCGTTTCGATTTGCGTCGCAAAATATGTATGTACACACTAGAGACCTCTAGTACATACATATGTATTGTACAATGTTTTCAATTTGCGTCGTTAATTTCAGTTTCGGTCGTTTGAATGCCTACGTATGCAGCAATGTACATATGTATATACATACATATTCAGTTACAGAAAACAATTTTTCCGTAAAAAGGGGATTCCCAATTATCGGCATATATGCAAGTGCTGCACATAGAAATATGAATTTCGGCAGAGAATTTCCGTCGCAGTTGCGGTTTCAGTTGGCTATTAATCACGCGAAAAAATGAGTCAAAAGCGCAAACAAATCAGTGTCGAATTGAAATTAGACATACTAAAACGTTTAAAGTCGGGTGAAAAAGCCATTGACATCGCAAAACATCTTAACTTAGCTTCGTCTACTGTAAGGACAATTTGCAAGCGAGATGCTGACCAAATCACAAAATTTGCAAAAACTGCTACCTCGCTACAGTCACAACAAGTCAAAGTAAGAAGTCCGCTGTTGATTAAAATGGAAGCTCTTCTGTCGGTTTGGATTGAAAATGAGAACCAAAGAAAAGTGCCCCTGAGCAAAATGATTATTCAAAATAAGGCCATAAGCATCTTTCATAATCTACAGAATGATACTCCATCAACAAGCAGTGGAAGTTCCGAAAAATTTGAAGCAAGTAACGGTTGTTTCCAACGCTTTAAATCTAGGGCAAATTTGCATAATATCTCTCTAAAAGGAGAATCGGCTAGCGCTGATAAGCCAGCTGCGGAAAAATTTAAGCTTGAACTACAAGCTATTGTCAAAGAAGGGGGATATTCTCGCAAGCAGGTCTTGAATGTCGATGAAACTGGCTTGTATTGGAAGCGGTTGCCTAAAAAAACCTACATTTCCAAGGCCGAAAAATCTACTCCTGAGTATAAAGCCTCTAAAGATCGACTTACCTTTCTTCTAGGTGGAAACGCAGAAGGGGATTTTAAATTCAAGCCATTTCTTATTTACCAGTCTGAGAATCCAAGAGCCCTTAAAAATGTGAATAGAAGTGATCTTCCGGTTCACTGGCGTGCTAATAAGAAAGCATGGATGACTGCCACGCTATTTACAGATTGGATTAAAAATTGCGCTGTTCCCGAACTGAAAGATTATTGTTGCTCTCAAAAGATTGATTTTAAAATGCTGTTACTGATGGACAATGCTCCAGGACATCCCATATAAGTTAGCACCCCATACATTTAAAAAGTATCATATGATGCATTAATATCATATGATACAAAGCTATTATATTGCTTTGTATCATATGATATTAATGCATCATATGATACTTTTTAAACTAAATCGCTGAGAGTGCGACACGTGTAGTGGCAACTCATGGGAAGCGCAACGTCAGCGAAGTGCCAACCTGTGGGAAGCGCAGCGTCAGCAAACTCCATACCCGTTGCAGCGGCAAACGTAGGTTTAGAGTTAAGCGTAAATAATTGTAAAATTCAGTTCTTGCACAGAATTCAATAAAGGAGCATAGCTCCCAAATAAAGGGGCATTGCTCCCAAAATAAAGAGCATAGCTCCCAGAAAACATTTTTTTTAGTAAAAATAACTAAACGTTTTTTAACTGGCGCCCGAGCAGGGACCAGCGCGCGTAAGTGGTAATTGCCTGAAAACCAAAAAGTAAGGCTTTGCGAGTTAAAACAAAAAAAAAAAGTGTGTAAAAACGGAAAATACAATAAATACTGTGCTAACGAGCGGCTACAACGCACAACGTGGGATTTTTAAACGCCGAGGGACCTCAGTACTGTTAAAGAAAAGGGACAACCCCGGAGCGCATCACAACATCCTATGGAAAGCTGGAAACACCTAATGTAAGATTTATAAAATATTATCTTTTAAGACAGTTATAAAGAATATTATTATTATAAAGAATACGGAATTTGAATTGAAAGAAAATAATTATTCGACACAAAAAAGAAAAAAAGAAATTATAAAGAATTTTATTATTATAAAGAATACGAAACTTGAATTGAAAGAAATTAATTTTCCGACACAAAAAAGAAAAAAAAGCCTTAAATTAACGTATGCTTTACAAAAAGATTCTAATATTGTCAAAGAAAATACTATTACAAAGAAATTTTTTTTTTAAAACTAATTAACTTAAAAGAAAAGATTATCATAATGTCGGATACAGCTGAAGAGCTAACTGAACAAGTAAATCAAATGAGGATAGACTATGGGCACACCACCCATCCTACAAATCCTAAAAACTAATAATAAATTCTTCTATTCTATTAAATGAATAAATATGACAATGACAATATTCCGTATGTAAACTTAGACGAAGCACTCGAAAATTCCGAAGTAAAAATTGCAACTAATGGCAAAATTATAATTTATATTGTTAGCCTCCCAACCGTAGATAACCAAAATTGTAAAACATTACATACTAAGCAGTAAAACATAACGGGAGAATCAATAAAATCAATTTTAATGCAATTTTAAACTGCGAAAAGGGAATTTATGGAATAGAAAATTATTGTAAGAAATACAATTCCCTACAAATATGCTTAAGCAATAATGTAGTAGATTTAAGTAATGATACTTGTATGAATAATCTTTTAAAAGTCGTTTGCCAAACTGCACGGAGGTCAACAATCAGCATATCCCAACTATAGAGGAAATGGGACCTGGAAAATACAACGGAGAAATTTCAATAAACAACGAATTTACATTTTTAAACGGGACCAATAGAAGGACTCAACCAAATTTTCAATACACCTAAAGACTCAAACGAGGACGTTTGAATTTCAAGGGGGGACTAGTTAGCACCCCATACAATATAATATGACACCACTAAATCGCTGAGAGTGCGACACGTGTAGTGGCAACTCGTGGGAAGCGCAACGTCAGCAAACTCCATACCCGTTGCAGCGGCAAACGTAGGTTTAGAGTTAAGCGTAAATAATTGTAAAATTCAGTTCTTGCACAGAATTCAATAAAGGAGCATAGCTCCCAAATAAAGGGGCATTGCTCCCAAAATAAGGAGCATAGCTCCCAGAAAACATTTTTTTTGTAAAAATAACTAAACGTTTTTTAACTTATATTCAGATGATATTTCTGAAAATATAAAAATTGTTTTTATGCCTCCTAACACCACCTCTATCATACAGCTGATGGATCAAGGCGTAATATCCAACTTTAAGTCTTACTATCTACGGCGAACATTTTCTCAACTTATAGAAGCAACTGATAAAGCAGATAAATTAACCATACCGCAGTTTTGGAAGGATTACAATATCAATATGGCTGTCGAAAATATTGGTTTTGCATGGAAAGAAGTTAAAGTGACTTGTATGAATGGAAGTTGGGGAAATATATGGCCAGAGTGCTTGCTTAAAAACAATGTTCCGATTAACGATATACCAACTGTTCGGGAAGAAATTGCTAATCTGGCTAGGGAAAATAATATTGAAGGAATGGGGATTGAGGATATCAACGAACTGTTAAACTTACAGGATGAAGAGCTCACAAACGAAATGTTATTAACTTTTGGTACTGAACATACGTTGGATGATGAAACTGATCCGACCGTTATCCAAACAGAACCAAAAAAGCTAACAACTGCGCAAATTGCAAAAGCGATGGAACTGGTAGAACAGGCGATTGAAATTTTTTGCAACAATTATCCCGATGAAAATCGTAGTGCCAAGGCAAGTCAATCTCTTTCCGACGCCATACAATGCTACAAAAATGTTTACATGGAGAAAAAAGCAATTTTTATACAACAAACTTTGGACGCATTTTTATGCAAAAATGTAACTCAGCCCGAAGAAATTATGGACGACTAAGGTTTTAATTTCATCGCATTTCTTTTTTAAATTGCTGTTTTGCTTTAAAAATGTGAGTTTGTTTTTATAGATATATACATATATATAGATTAAAATAAATGTTTTGTATGCTATGTAAATGCCTTCTTAAAAAGTTGCATTTTTTTTAACTCAGGAACAAATTAAAAATATTTTGCAGTAAGTATATGGGGAAATGTGTTTCGATTTGCGTCGTTTCGTTTTGCGTCGCGTCTCTACGGTCCCCATTAACGACGCAAACCGGGGCCCCAGTGTATTTGGTTATATATACATGTTTACAGATACATTGTTTACAACCTAAGTACAGCTGAGAAAACATAAATATTTATGTATAGTTATAAGTACTAGTTATAGATAGTCACACAAGTTATATATAAATATGTCAAACTGTTTCTTTTCTCGCTCTCACTCTCGAATAAGATTTACTGCTAATTTTAAATACTTAGTTTTTTTTAAGTTTGAACTCAAAGTTGTTAACAGATTTTTGATAACGTTAAGTTAGTTGAAGAGTAATGATCAAACAATAAAGATTCATATATTTGTATTTTCAACTGCAACTTTCAGTATTTAATTCAGCTGAATATTTCTGGCGACGAGGATGGGATACGTCGTGTTAAATTTTCGTATCCAAACCGAACATTTTGCGTGCAAAGCAAGTTAATAACTTTTTGGGATTTAATTAAATAAATAAATGAAAAGTACACTTCAAAACTTAACGCTACTAAAATAAGTACTTTGTGTCTGTGGTTTGAGTTTGTTCTTAAATTTGACCACACATATAAGTTAATACAACAAATATTTATTTCAACATAACAACAATCATTGCAACAATGTTGTTGTTAAAGTTGAATAACATAAACAAACATCCGCTGCAACTCCCAAAAGTGATCGACATTATTGCTGATCAATAAATAATAATATCAACAACAATAATCAACTTCAATTCTGCTGACCATTCAACATCCGTTAAACTCTGCCGACGCCGCTGCCGTTGAACCACAGCTAGCTTAGGGTATTTTTAAGATTCTTTGTATCAGTTTCTTTTAGAAATTCAATAAAGAAGAACTTAACTGGCGCCCGAGCAGGGACCAGCGAGGATAAAAACTTAAAAGTAGACCTTGTTGGACAACATCGGTGGACTACAAGTCTTGTAAGGCAAGCCCGCAGGACACCTTCTATTCAAGAGTACGTTGCAGGATCCCTAGTAGGGACAAGAAAACCAAACGGGAGAGATCCGGACTACCAGGAAGGGCAGCCACACCAAAAAAATAGCAATGTAAGTTAGATTTAAGTAAAAATTAATTGTGAAAATTTAACATTTTTAAAATCTTATTATTATATTAAATCAGAAATTAAAATTTTAAAGTGAATATTATCTGAAAATTTTGAAATTCTCTATAAAAATTAAAGTATATAATTAAGTAAAGTGGAAGATATTGAAAAATTATAAAGTGAATATTATGTGGAAATTTTTCAAGTCTATAATTAAGCAAAGTGGAAATTATTAAAAAAAAAACTTCTAATTGGAATTTGGAAGCAATTCAAATTATAAATAACATATTTCTAAAAAAGGCGTAAAGCGATAATAAAATAATTACTTCTACTTTTGCAAACAATTAACTTAAGAAGTTTTGTACGCAAAAGTAGTATAATTTAACCCAATTCTGCGATTCCTACCCAAAGGACCCTCCAGGATAAAAGGGTAAAACCAGCTACTGGTTTTCAAAAACAATAATAATAAATTAAAATAATGATATTGATTGATTAAGGCGAATCAAGAAAAACTTATGGTAGTAAAATACTCCAATTAAGTTAATAATACAAAATTTAATTTTGATAAAACGGATGGCTAATCCAAATAATTTAGTTAGACCCCCATTAATTGATATTGAAGAAAATCTCCACCAACGACAAAGACAGTTACAAAGACAAGCGACATTTCAACACAACAGAAATATGACCCAACCTAGCGACTTAACAAATGCCATTCGGCAAGTGTTATGTGAACAATTACCGATTTTATTACAACAAACTCAAAATCAAACATTTGATTTTACCAATGTAGAGAGTCAAGGAATTGACCAAGAGCACCTAGGTAATTTAGGAGAACTAGACTAGAAGTGCCAGACATAGTAAAAGTTTAAAAGAATTTTCCGGTGACCCAGCCGAGTTTGGCTTATGGAAAAAAAGTGTAGACAGAATTTTAAGAACTTACGAACACACAGTTAGTACGCCAATATACTTTGCTATTTTGCATACCATTCGCAATAAAATAACTGGTAACGCAGACACTGCGTTAGAATCGTACAACGTACCTTTAAATTGGAGTGCCATCTCCAAATGCCTTACGCTACATTATGCAGATAAAAGGGACTTGGGTACATTAGAGTACCAAATGCCCACCATAGCACAAGGTGCTAACCAGTCTGTTGAGGAATTCCATCAGGCCGTCTATAAACATTTATCGTTGATCCTTGATAAGATAGGGTGTATGGAATTAGGCAGAGAATCGGAACAATTAATGACCAAGTTGTACAGGGATAAGACTCTTGATACCTTTATTCGCGGATTACGTGGAGACCTTTCACGTCTTCTCGGCATGAAGGAGCCTGCTGATTTACCAACTGCATTGCATTATGTTTGAAACTGGAAAATCAAGCATACCGTACCAATCATGCGTCAAATAGAGGACAACAAAACATATTTAGAAATCAACCCAATAGACCAACGTTAGTACCACGCCAAGTTCCGACACCTCATTTTTCATATTTTCAAGCTAGACCATTTCTTCCACCTAGAATTAACACACCGCAAAACCCAACTATGAATCCCAGACAATTAAATAATTTTTTCGAACAACCACAACAAAGGCCATATTTTACTAATATATGTAACCAATTTGCACAGAACCATAACATACAACGACCATTATACCAACCACCTCGTCCTATGGTTGCCAAACCACAACCACGACCTGAACCGATGGACATTGACAGAAGTATCCAAACTAAGCAGATTAACTACATGAACCGACCACAATTTGATTTAGGTAAAAGACCACCCATGCCCACTGCCGAGATAGCCAAACGACAAAGGAATTTTAATATTCAGACAGATACTTACCAACAAACAGGCACAGAAGAACCAGTACCAACTATGACTGATTATCAGCAAACTATCTCACAACAAGAAGAACAAACAGATTACGATGAAACACTTAGCGACTATACCGAAGTTATTGAAAATAGTGACCAAGAACAGCAAACCGATTCTATTTATAATAATTTTTTAGAAATAACTGACTCCTCACTTCCATATTTCGAATGTAAGGTGAGTAGCGGACAAATGCTTAAAATACTGATTGATACCGGATCCAATAGAAATTATATTCAGCCAAAATTTGTTCAGAATCCACTACAGAATGAAACCCCATTTAATGCTGTATCCGTAGGAGGTAAAATAAAAATAACCCATTACAAAATGGCTAATTTGTTTAATGATCCAAAATCAATAGTTAAATTCCTTTTATTACCCACACTCAGAACATTTGACGGAATATTAGGAAATGACAGTTTGAAGGAACTTGGTGCAATTATTGACACCGAAAGAGGTAAATTGTTCCTTAGAAACGACATGAGTATTCCCATAAAAGAGAAAAATTTTGAATCAGTAAATGCAATTATACCCAAATTAGATCATCTCGCAAATTATCAACGAAAAGAATTAAATCATTTGTTTAAAAAATGCCCAAATTTGTTTCCAAAACCCGATGACAAACTGACCTATACCACTAACGTTGAAGCCGAAATACGCACAAGTACGGATCACGAGCCACTTACATATAATTGTAATTGGAAAAAGGTGGAATAGCGATTAAAAGATTGAAGTCATACCTGGATGAGTACAATAAGGAATTACTCTATAAACCAGGAAAAGAAAATATTGTAGCCGATGCATTGTCTCGAGTACCAAAACAATATGAAATTAATTCAATAACAGAAACCCATCACAGTGCTCAAAGCTCTTCTCATAATCTTATTCCCAGCATCGAGGTACCGATAAACGCTTTTAAAAACCAAATTTTTATTTACAAAGAACATCCACCGGACTATAAGTTTACCATTCCATTTCCTACATTCCATAGACACACTGTTTTTCAACCAACATATTCTGATGATGATCTAATGAAAATATTGAGAAAGTACTTAAACCCTTCAGTAACAAATGGAATCTACCCGACAGAAGTCATAATGGGACAGATTCAAAGACTGTATACGGAAAATTTAAGATCCTTTAAAATCAGATTTACTCAAAATGAATTTCTAACCTTTTATAATTCACTGTTCCAGGATAATTTTACTCTTATTGTGGTTGCCAATGGCAAAGGCAAATCTCGACATTACGAACTATACAGACGCACATATCATTACTATCTATAAAGGAATAGGGAAGCTACAAACGTCATCCATAAAATTAATCCACTTTATAGATCTTCAGCAAATAGAAATTGAACTTCTAAAAATTCGTGAACATACCATTAAAGATCTTAAAACAAGTTATCTCTTTCATACTCTAACTCACGAAATCGTACAATCACTCACTGCATTAAATACACTCACTTTGCAAGACCGCCAAACTAGATCAATAAATTGGATTGGATCAGCCTGGAAATATGTTGCAGGAAATCCAGATCATGATGATCTATTAATAATACAAAATAATCTAAATAGCCTTAATACAAACAATAACAACCAGATCATTATAAATAAACAACTACAGAATATAATTAATGACTTAACTACAATTTCAAATATGTTAAAAAATGCAATAAGGAAAGATAATTTGTTTAATAATGAAATAGCAATAAGTTTCCAAAATCAAGTAAGACTAATCAAAGAAGAAATAATAAATGTCAAATATGCAACTCAATGGGCAAAACAAAATATAATAAATACCTTACTTTTAAACGAAATAGAATTACAAGAAGTCCACAAAATATTTCAAAAAAATAATATAACAACTCTATCAGTCGAAGAAATGTTAGAGTTCACTGAAGTATCAGTCTTACATAATAAAACAGCTATTGTTTACATTGTAAAAATTCCAGAATTGGAAGCAACCAATTATCAAAATCTATTAATAAAACCAGTTGTAAGAAATAAACTAAAAGTTCACTTAGAAACAGATGAAATATTTTTGTCCGAAAATTCTATGTTAAAAGTACCAAAAAACTGTAAAATATCCAACAATATAAAAATTTGTAAAAAAGATACAACCATTAACTTAAGAGAATCCAAATGTATTTCTAAATTAGTTGAGGGCAAAGAATCGCTGTGTGATTTCTGTAATGCAGACCATATCCCGGAAATCGAAGAGATTGACAACAGCTTAATCCTACTTAACAACTTTAACGGCAGTCTAATACAGAATAATATAACCCATCATCTGAAAGGAACATATCTCGTACACTATTGGAATGAGAACATAACCATAAATAATAAATAATTCAGCAACAAGGAGAAAACTATTTTGAAACCCGGAGCACCACTCATCCAAATGACCCCAATAGAATTGGAGCGTCTTCAAATATTATCACTGGAATCCCTACACGCACTGAACATAAAAAATAGGAAACAATTAGACCAAATAAATACAGATTCCTCCTCAAACCGATTAGCTATAATTTTTCTATCGGCCATTATTATAGCAATAGTTGTAATACAAAAATTTTGTATAAAGCCAAAGGAAAACCTAATCCTACAAATTGGAAAAGTTCCGACAGAAATCATGAGTGAAACGAACAATTTTCCTAGATCTGTCCAACCACAATTTAATAACACACCATACTTTTAAAGCTACTTGAGGACAAGTAGGAATTTGAGGAGGGAGAGTTAATACAACAAATATTTATTTCAACAATATTCATTGCTACAATGTAATTGTTAAAGTTCAATAACTTAAAAGTTGACACAACAAATATTTATTTCAACATAACAACAATCATTGCAACAATGTTGTTGTTAAAGTTGATATTGCTGATCAATAAACAATAATATCAACAACAATAATCAACTTCAATTCTGCTGACCATTCAACATCCGTTAAACTCTGCCGACGCCGCTGCCGTTGAACCACAGCTAGCTTAGGGTATTTTTAAGATTCTATGTATCAGTTTCTTTTAGAAATTCAATAAAGAAGAACTTAACTTATATATTGTGGAATAAACATTTATCGAAAGAAAAGAAAAACTCCAAAAAAAAGAAATAGTGTTAGAATTACAAACGTGGTTTGCATAAGTTAACAAAATAAATATTTTGTTATACAGTGTGCTGTACCATGTAAGCTCTGGAATGCAGGTACATAATTTGGCAAACACATCACGCCACTTTACCGCTACCCAATAAAAGAACGCCAAACTAAAAATAGGGATTTTAATGACGCTACTAGCACGCCACTAACAATATGCGTCGCTGCCGACGTCTCGTTCTGCCGGCGCTTAGAATATTAAGTTGGTGATAGCTTAAGCTTAGATTTAAGTTTCACTTTTAATTCGGCTATCCTTCAAGCAGGTTGGACATCGCTCCAAAAAACTTTAACTTTAACGAATTATTTTTTGTACAGTTTTTTATAAAAATGAAATTAATGAAATAAAAATTTAAGTAAAAAACTTAAAGACATTTAACTCATATAAAAGCATATAAAAATTGTAAAGTCAATACAACCAGAACAATATATTACAACAACAAAACCACATATGTTCTAACGAAAATAGGTGACTTTAATCTGACCTTGAAAAGACAAAATTCATATTTTCACATTCATTCGAACTTGGAAAAAAAAGGGGAATAGAGCAATACCATATTTAATATACAGAAAAGAATCATTTCATCTTGAGAGACAACAAAAAAAATATATACATATATGTATATACATAATCATTGTTTGCATTGTAAATTTTTTAACGTCAGCAAAGCGAGAGAATCTATAACAACAACAACACAAGATCCCTTTGCACTAACTGTAGCGGAAACAAAACCTTTTTGACAAAAACAAAACAATGGCGTTGACACTAGCCGAATGTTTACGAGAAGGGAGGAGCCTACCGCCGTTTACTGGAAGTTGTGAGTACTCACTTAGTTTAAGAAATTTAAGAAATTATTTAAGAATAGATGCTCTTAATATCGAAGCCATAAACATTGAAGCGTTACATTGTAAGTTAGGAATGATATTAAGCCAAATGAACACGAAATACTCTTTAGAACCTAACGAAATGTACATACATATACTCCCTTAAATAACGAAAAATTAATTTTTGATGTTTATGCCAATTATTTACCAGTACATATTAAATCTCTTTTACTGTAAAATAATATAAGCTCGATAAATACAGCTTATACGTTTTATTTACAAAATAATTTATTGAAAGATATCCAATTAGTAAATTATAAACATGCAAATAGCTTTCCATATAATAATTTGCAAAAAAATAATAACTATTCAAGCAGCAAAAATAATTCCCATAACATTCGAAATAGACGTAACTATTCAAATGGTATGAATGTTCAGCGGTATCAAAATTCTAACAACTTGCCTAATTTGGGTAGTCAATATAATAACTTTAATAATCCCAGAGCACAGTCGAAACCGTGTTGTCATACCGTACGGTCGCATTTTTTTTCTCTCGCAGTGCTGTTGTTGAGCATCTGAATTCTAGCGGTGTCTGTGTTATAACGCTACTTTACAGTTGTGCAAGTTATTCAGCCCTATTCTGCATTTCTACTCGAATCGAAATTTTCTCCGATTGGCAACTTTGGTATTCTGCGTTTCGATTCAACTTCGAAAATTCCAATTCTATGTACTCTGCATTGCGATCGTAATTACGTTTTTGTACGTTGAAGTTTTGTCGGCGGAAAGCCGTTATATATTCATTTTCGTGCACTTGGATAAAATAATTTCCTCAAATATGTAAGTAAAACTTTATGATTATGGTTGTAAGACATAATGGTGGTGTCCTTGGTTATTTGTGCTTAAATGATATTTTTTGATATGTTTGCAGGTCAAAAGTAACAACGGCAGAGCAATACGAAAAATTGTGTGATATGATGGCCACGAAAAGAGATATTGCGCAGGGCTTCCAAAAGCGACCGAAGGAAGAAGTACAGGAGTTTTGGGAGGAGGTTGCAAGGAATTTAAATGCACTTGGCCCACCAACAAAAGATTCCAATACATGGAGGTAATATATTACCTACAATTAATTTTAAAAAATTAAGTTACATCTAACGTTTTCGTGCAGGTCTGGATTGACTGAAAATGCTACATGAAGCGAAAATTATCGCATAACAAAAAAGAAAGGATGAGCACCGGTGGAGGTCCTTGCCGTTTACAACACATAAGCCCACTTGATGAAAAGGTGATAGCTTTGACGGGTTTGGAAACGGATGATATCCCTTCAACCAGTAGAGCTAGCAGCCAAAATAGAGAGGCGAGAGCAAACAAGCAGAGCACTTCTTCATTACTTAAGCAACAGATACAAATCAAAAAGAATTTTATGCAGAGACGAAAAAATTCAATGAAGCTGCCTTTGGTAAAATGGAAGAAGTTACTTCATATTTACGGCACATGAATCGTTCTCTAGAAACTTTGGCGGAGACTGCAGTGAAGCAACTTGAAGAACAGAAGCGACACAATAGAATTAAGGAAGAGCTGGTGAAGGAAAAAGTAGAAATAAAAATGCAAATGCTAAGATTAGATCCAAATTATAAGCCGGATTCAAAATAGTCATTTTTTAATTGTTAGCCTTTTATTTATTTTACTATTATTCATTTATATAACGAGCAGTGAAACGAAATAAAAGCATTTACTTTTTTAATATAGGAGCTGTAAAATGCACTGAATGCAATTGTTTTTATTTAATTGAATAATGTAGGGCATATTTTGAATAATGCATTGCTCTCCTCCTCAAGTAATATCGCAGCCGCTACTGATTCCATGTTAGTGTTAAAAAAAACGCGATATAATTTCTTTATTTTAATAAACCAACAATAATTTGTGTATTTTTGCTTTGTTATGTTTCATTTTCACACGTTTCAAGGCAAACAGCTGACTTCGAAAGAGCTACAGCTCTTCCTCTTCTTCTTTCAATCCAATCGTAACTCAGAATACCTATTTTCGATTCAGACGGAGCGTAGAGCGGGAACGTAATCGAAATGCAGAATAGGGCTGATTATATTGCGCTCGAATGCAGCATTGCAACAACACAGCTTAGCGTCTGTCATCACCACGCAACCTTTCGACAGTGGCGCTTAGCAGTTATGATATCCACTTCACCATCACATAATATATTAATATAAACATACATATATGTATGTTAACATGGCATATGTTAACTTTGCCGAAACAATAAAATAATTCATCAGCAATATTACAAATGCAGGTAGAGCGGATATGGGACTCAAGTTACACAAGGTTTCCCACAGCACTGCCCAGATGCACTGTCAGCACACGCGCCACCTAAATTCGCGAATTCGTGGAATTAATTATGTTTTGCCCGGTGCATTTAGCTAAGTTTTTAGATTAAGAACATTGTAAGATTCAGTTTTAAAATAAAGTTAGAACGAGAAGGTCGTGCAGACCAAAAAACGATTTTTTTTCTTTAAATAAGCTGGAAAATCGTTAAGTGGCGCCCAACGTGGGGCCTAGTAGTAAATCGTGAGTGAAGTGCAGGGAAAAGGACACGGTAAAGTCCTTACCGTGAACCAGGAAGGACTAATAAAAGTCAAGGAAACCGGCTCACCGCGGACTTCAGGTCCATAACGTCGTAACAAACGCCAGGACGAAGCAATATCAGCACTAGGCCCCAGAACCCGGTGACCAAAGTCACCACCCCAAGGAAAAAAGTGTGCAGGAAAGGGCCCCTCAGTAGGAAGTGAACAGGAGATGCTAGACATCAGCCGCCGCGCCATTATTCTAAGTATTCTAATGTAAGTCATCTATTATAATTAAGATAAGTGAATTAAAAAAAAAAAAAAAATAGTGAATATTGAAAATGAATTAAAAAAGTGGAACTAAGTAGAAATTAACAAGCTTTTGTTGAAAGTGGAAGAAAAAATATTTTTTGCAAAACTATCTCAAAAATTATTTGAATTGGAATTGTAAAACGAAAGTAACAAGTGAAATTTAAAGGAAGTAAATTAATTTAAAACAAAAAAAAAAATATTTAAAATTGAAAAGGAACGTTTAATTGCGTATAATAAATTCTAGGGTCAGTTTTTAAAAAAAAAGAGAACTTAAACTTAAATATATACAACTAATTAGTTTGTTTTAGACATCCTAGTTTTAATATACATAAACACGTATATAACTAAACAAAGGCTTGTACAGCCAATAACTTACTAAAACCAAACCATATAATATAGCTTAATTCTGCGATTCCCAACACCAGGGACCCTCCAGAATAGAAAAGCCCTCCTTCTCAGAAGGAGTAATAAAAGCAATAATAATCCTATTCATAAATAAGGGCTCGTACAGCCGATAACTTAATTCAAATCAAATATAATATTTGCTTAATCCTGCGAATCCTACGGGACCCTCCAGGATAGAAAAGCCCTCCTTCCCAGAAGGAGTAACTAAAATAAATAAAAATAAAACAAATTAGATTCGTAAGATCAGTCAAAATTCAAGCCAAACTTTTAAACATATTTAAGAAATGGCTAATCCTTCAAACCTCGTCCGACCACCCGTGCTCAGCACACTCCCTCCTCAACCAGCTCCTACCACCTCGAACACATTTAATATGGACCAACTGACGAATATAATAACGGGGGTTGTAATTAACATTTTTAAACAAGAAGGGCGAAACTTAGTTCATGCCGCCCTCAATCCAAATGCGAATTTCTCAGATTTTTCCGATATTTCAATTGATTCTAACTTCGCAAATAACGTTAGCGAATTAGATAAGATACCGGACGTAGTGAGATGTCTCCGGGAATTCTCGGGAAACCCAGGGGAGTTCAACTCCTGGAAGAAGAGCGTGGATCGGATCCTCCAGATCTACGAACCACAAAGAGGAACCCCCAAATATTATGGGATCCTCAATGTCATTCGCAATAAGATTGTAGGCAATGCTGACATTGCTTTGGAGTCATACAATACTCCGCTCGACTGGAAGGCCATCACCAGATGTCTGACGCTTCACTTCGCAGATAAGCGCGATTTGGGTACACTGGAGTACCAAATGACTTCACTTGTGCAGGGTAACCTCACAATCCAGGAATTCTACCAGCGAGTGTACTCTCACCTTTCTCTGATCCTTAACAAATTAGGATGCATGGAAGCCGGCGCCGAAGCCGTACATTTGTTAACGCGCACATATAGGGATAAAGCCCTCGATACCTTCATTCGTGGGTTAAGAGGAGACTTACCCAGACTGCTTGGCATGAAGGAGCCAGCGGATCTCCCCCAGGCTCTCCATTTATGTTTAAAACTAGAGAATCAGAACTACCGTTCACTCTACGCCTTAAACAGCAATACCCAAGCTAGAAAAGGCCAGGACATTCGTCCACCCCTTCCCCCCAGAAGGATTAACAGCGAATTCTACCCAGAATTGGCATACATTCCCAACCCAACCATGTTGTATAGAACGCCACAACCGAAGTATCAATACCAGCAACAGCTAACCCCATATACGCAACAACCGAACAATCCACCACCGCGACCTTTACAAAAACCCTTACCGCGACCAGAACCGATGGATGTCGATCCATCGCAGCGTACCAGAAATATCAATTACATGAATAGACCACGTCCCGTTGACCCGACCAACAAAAGACCTCCGACTGGTAACCCGCCAGTACCAAACAAAATACAGCGGAATTACCACATAAATTCAGACCCCGTGCAAAGCCAAAATCAAGAGGAATATCCTCAGACGCCAACTGACCAACACACAGATAATGACGTTGACTATTATGATGAGGGAAGACAGGACGACAACTATATTGACACTACAGATTTACATTTTTTAGAATGAATCACTCTTCGCTGCCTTACTTCCAATGCAGACTGAAGAGTGGAAATATAGTGAAATTTCTAATAGATACTGGATCAACGAAAAATTACATACAACCTTCTATCGTGCCCAATCCTATTAAAAATTAAACAAATTTCTTCGCCAAATCAATAGCAGGAGACATTGAAATAAAGGAACACACCTTTATAAATCTTTTTAACGCAGACACCAAATTGAAATTTTACCTTCTTCCATCATTGCGCTCGTTTCATGGTATCCTTGGAAATGACAGTCTTAAAGATCTCGAAGCTGTTATTCATGTCAAAGGAAATTTCATGGTAATAAAAGGTAATACTACAGTAAAGATCAATCAGCTTGTATCAAAGTCAGTAAATGCAATTAATATCGAAAAGGATCACATGACACAAAATCAACAGACCAAAATCAATAACTTGGTGGAAAAATTTTCACAACTCTTTGCAGAACCTAACGATAGACTCACTTATACTACAAAAGTCATAGGCGAAATTAGAACAAATAAGGACACCCCAGTATATACAAGATATTATCCCTATCCAATGGCGTGAAAAAGCGAAGTAGAATCTCGAATTAAGAAAATGTTAGATGATGGTATTATTCGGCCATCAAGGTCACCGTATAACTCACCCGTTTGGGTTGTAGCAAAAAAACCCGACTCCCAAGGCAATAAACAGTATAGAATCGTAATCGATTACCGTAAGCTTAACGCAATTACTGTAGCAGATCGCTACCCAATACCCCAAATTAACGAAGTACTGTCTCAACTTGGACACAATAAATACTTTTCCGTGTTAGATTTAAAAAGCGGATTTCACCAAATCCCACTCAAGCGATCCGATACTGAGAAGACCGCCTTCTCAATAAATAATGGTAAATACGAATTTACGAGATTACCATTCGGACTCAAAAATGCCCCTTCAATATTCCAACGCGCTCTAGATGACATCCTTCGTCATCATATTGGCAAGATATGCTACGTGTATATTGACGACATAGTCGTATTCAGCAACTCCGAACAGGAGCACGCCCTCCATCTGCAGCAAATTTTTAAAACGCTTGAAGAAGCCAACATGAAGATACAGTTGGACAAATGCCATTTTTTTAAGGACTCAGTCGAGTTCTTAGGTTTTATTATCTCATCAAAGGGAATAACAAAAAACCCTGCAAAGGTGGAAGCGATAGCTAAGATACCTTACCCCGAAACCATCAAGCAACTCCGCTCATTTTTAGGTCTTTCCGGCTATTACCGCCGCTTTATAAAGGACTACGCCAAGTTGGCCAAACCTTTAACGTTACTCTTAAGAGGGGAAGAGGGACGTATATCCAAAAACAAATCCGCTAGAATACATATTGAATTGGATGATGAAGCAAAAGATGCCTTCAACAAAATTAAAAAATCCCTTATGTCCGATGATGTTGTACTCTCATACCCTGACTTCAGTAAGGAATTCCATTTGACTACCGATGCTTCAAATTATGCCATCGGTGCAGTGCTTTCACAGGATAAAAAACCTGTTGCCTTCATTTCCAGAACTCTCAATAAAACAGAAGAATCATACGCTACAAATGAAAAGGAATTTTTGGCCATAATATGGGCCTTAAACAATTTTAGAAACTACCTTTATGGCTCAGCCAAAGTGAAGATATTTACAGATCATCAGCCTTTAACGCAGGCACTTAGTAACAAAAACAATAATGCGAAGATGAAACGCTGGAAATCCATTCTAGAGGAATATAATCATGAACTCCACTACAAACCAGGTACAACTAATGTTGTCGCCGACGCTCTATCAAGAATGCCGCCCGAACCAATAAACTCCTTATCCATAACCCAACACAGCGACGAGAGTTCTTCTGACAATTTAATTTCTCATGTAGAAACTCCTATAAACGTTTTTAAAAACCAACTATTTTTAAACATAGGTACGACTTCAACCTATCAGTTTAAAATAGTATTCCCTACGTACCACAGACACATTTTAGAAGAACCAGGATACGATTCAGAAATACTAATAAACCGCCTCAAAAGATACCTTAATACCTCTGTAGTTAACTGTATAAAAACAGATGAACGCATCATGGGGAAAATTCAAGAAATATACCCAATACACTTTAGCAATTACAAAATCCGATTCACACAGCTCCAAGTTCAGGACGTGACAAACGAACAAGAACAGGAAGAAATCATAATCAAAACCCATCCTAGAGCACGAACTAACCCGATCCCTCCAAATCTTAGAAACTATTAAGCCGGTTGAAAAAAGATCTAGAAGATCAATAAATATTTTGGGAACGGCTTGGAAATTAATCGCCGGATCCCCCGATCATGAAGATCTGGAAATAATATCCAGTAACCTAAATGAAATTAATAATAATAATAATAAACAAGTAATTATAAATGATATCTTTGACGAAAAATTAAATAACGTAACTAAAATAGTAAATAAACTTTTTAATAATATAAGAAAAGATTCGGATGTAGAAAATGATACAATTATTAATTTACAAAATAGAATAAGACTAATAAAAGAAGAATTGATTAACGTAAAATACGCCATACAATGGGCGAAAAAAGATATATTGAATACATTATTGCTAAATAAAAAAGAAATTGAAATTGCTTTAAAAAAAGTAGAGAATGATGAAATTCCATTCAAAAATGCAGAAAAGGCATTAGAATTATCGAATACTAATATTGTTAGCAAAAATATGAAAATTTTTTACTTGGTAAAAATACCACTAACTCTTAAGGAAAATTTCCAAAAAATTATATTAAGACCTGTTCTTAAATCTGATAAATCTATTATTAATATTGAATATAATAAAATTTTAAAAGGAAAAAAAGAAATATATGGAATAAAAGAAAATTGCGATAGCTTTAAGAAAATTGAAATTTGTAAACAAAATCAAGTAATTAACATAAGTAATAATACCTGTATACCTAGAATAATCAGTAGTCATAATTCAACTTGCACCAAAAGTAACGGGCACCACATTCCACAAATTGAAGAAATAAAAACCGGAATTTTACTACTTAATGGCTTTCAAGGGCACATAGATGCTGACGGAACGATCAAAAACTTGTCAGGAACGCAGCTCATCAATTTCCATAATTCAACGCTGAAAATCAATGGTCAAACTTATATTAACCTCGATTTAATTCCACTTCCCGCTATCCCAGCAGTCCTGCAACCCGCACCAATTGAGAAAAATAGAATTGAATTACTTTCACTAGAAGCTTTGAAAGAACTCCACATAAGTAACATTCGAAGAATAAATCTCCTGAAGGCAGCAACTATATCCAACGGCTCACTTTCGCTTGGAGCAGTTGCAGCTACCTCCATCGTCGCAATAATTTTTTGCAAATTTTGGAAGAAATCTCAAAATAAAATAATCATCTCATCCAATAGCGATGCTAATCAGATCCCGGCAACAAACCTCAGGATGAATCAAATCAAAGATTCCCCAAATGATCAGCCAACATACATAAATTTCAACAACTTACCTTATTTTTGACAACGCTCGAGGACGAACGGTTTTAAGAGGGGTAGTGTTAACATGGCATATGTTAACTTTGCCGAAACAATAAAATAATTCATCAGTAATATTACAAATGCAGGTAGAGCGGATATGGGACTCAAGTTACACAATGTTTCCCACAGCACTGTCCAGATGCACTGTCAGCACACGCGCCACCTAAATTCGCGAATTCGTGGAATTAATTATGTTTTGCCCGGTGCATTTAGCTAAGTTTTTAGATTAAGAACATTGTAAGATTCAGTTTTAAAATAAAGTTAGAACGAGAAGGTCGTGCAGACCAAAAAACGATTTTTTTTCTTTAAATAAGCTGGAAAATCGTTAAGTTGTATATGTTTACATACATACTTACATACATGTACACTTAAACATACTTACGTCATTAAAATAAACTAAGTTCTTTTGTTGTTTTCCACTTATTTGTGGGTAACGTATTTTTCATAAGAGGCATCGAACTCTTTAATTTTATCATTTGTTTATAAAATAGTCGAAATTGCATTGACAATATTTGTAACCAAAATTCTAAAGAATTTTAAGTGCATTTCCGCTTTGCTTCAAGTATGTTTTTACGATTGACATTCTTAAGAGGCGTTGCACTTATTGATTTTACTGATAAGAATTCTTTAGAATTTTAATCGTATTTTGCTTTGTGTCTTTACTAGTGATTTCGTATTTAAGATTAAGAATTTTGTAAACTAGTTTAGTCACATTCTTTGATTCAATAAAGCAAAAGCTACATGTTCTTGGAAGAAATATTTCAATTAATGTTTTAATTGGCGACGAGGATGGGATACGCGGAAAAGTATCTTTGAAGAATCAAGGACCTTTTTTTTATTTCAATAATAAACGCGTACCAAATAATTTTTTTTTTTTTTTTTGAAAAAAAATTTAACTCCTTAAAGAATTAAGGCAGTGAAGCATACTATCCTTAAAGAATTAAGGTAGTGAAAAACAAAAATCTTAGTGAACAAACCAACAATTAACATTTACGAAAAATCCTGCATAAAGTGAGTTATTTGGACGAAATTCCTACAAGAAGAAGACAACATTTACGAAAAATCCGGCATAAAGTGAGTTATTTGCATATATTATAAGTATAAGTTTTACAAAGTAATATTTAAAAAAAAAAAAGAAAGCCATTAAGATTATTAAGCGAAATTGTAAAGTGAAATTTTAAGTATATATATTCATTTTATTTTTAATCATGATCCAAGAACCTTCTGTTACCCTTGACCCTATCAAATACCTCAAAACATTACCTGAATTTAACGGACAACGACGTGACCTTTACAACTTTACCACTCTTATAGATAGAATACACCCCTTACTAACGCAATATGACCAAATGTCCCAACTTCTCTTCTCTAATATAATAAAAAGTAGGTTACAAGGTAGAGCTAGGGAAATAATAGAAATAAATTTTCATGTACAGTCGTGAGCGGACATTAAGAATGTCCTTATAAATAATTTTGGAGAAAAATTGAGCGTAGAAGAACTTTATGATAGAGACCGACCGATTAATCGGCCTTGGTATCGGCATCGGCCAGTATCGGCCACAAAATTCAGCATCGGCATCGGCCGTATTTGGCCGATTCTTCCATGTTTAAATTTTATCTTTTTTAACTATTTTAAAGTTTAAAATATTAGTTCATGTGACGTCCCCTGTAATGAACTTATTCCATGCATCGTTCTCATTATTTCGCTGTAATTAGATATCTAAGTTTTCAATTGAGTTTGAGCTTTAATTCGTTGTTGAACTGTTTTGTAGATTTTAGTAAGTAACAGATTTTAGTTTTGTTTGAAAGTATTTTAAAATAGAGTTTTGTATAGGAGAAATGGTGCGACCAAATCCTATTTGGAAATTTTTTGAAAGAAATGTTAGTACGGCCAAGTGCAACACCTGCCAAAAGACAATTTCATTAGGAAATTCCAGAAAAAAACAACAGACGACGGTAAATATAAAAAAACATTTGCAAATTGTTCATCAAGAGCAGTGGGTATTGTATGAAAATGAACAAACAAGTTTTAACGCTTCCAACAAGAAGCAAAAGGAAGATGAGCCAAGTTGCAGCTACATTCAGGAAACCATACCAAATCTGTTGAGGAAAGAAAATGAATCGTTTTACCCAGATGACCATCCTATAGCGGCGCAAATCGATAAGTCAATCATGGACATGATCATTGTCGACATGCTGCCCTATAATATAGTAGAAGGCAGCGCTTTTAGAAGGTTAAATATAGCAGATCCAAATAATGTAAGCAGATATCGTTTAAAAAGTGAACAGTTTTTTCGTACATCATTAATGCCGCGAACATATAACAAAGTCAAAGAAAAAGTAGTTCAGCTTGTTGCATCAGCCAAATGGCTAAACTTCACGACAGATATATGGAGTAATTCCACGAAGACGTGTTCTTTGCTAAGTTTCACAGCTCATTTTGTTCAAGGGCCACGTAGGCTAAAAGTTATTTTAGCAGCCAGCGTATTAGATAAAGATCATACAGCAGAAAATATAATAGCTGGATTAAACAATATACTCGAAGAATATAATATTACAACGAAAATCCATATTGCTGTATCTGACAATGCAGCCAACATGACAGCTGCGATGAGATTAGAAAAAGTCAAGTGGTTAGGATTCTGCGCACATACGTTACAACTAGTGATTCAAGATAGTATTTTAAAAATGGCGAACATTAAAGAATTAAATCAGAAATGTCGTAAAATTGTGGGCCATTTCAAAAGAAGTGAACAGGCTTGTCGATATTTAAAACAGTTTCAGGACACCATTGGTTTGCCAAACCATACCTTAATCCAGGACATTGTTTGCAGGTGGAACAGCACATATATGATGTTAAATCGTCTATATGAACAGAAAGCTGCCATTAACCTATACATTGCCGAGCGAGGTTTGGTAGATTTTCTAACAGCAAACGAATGGGATACCGTTTGCAATCTAATTTCAATTCTAAAGCCTTTTTATCAGGCAACTCAGGATTTGTCCTATGCCTCTACAAGTGCGCCTGTAATAATTCCGTTAATTGCAATGTGGCAAAAAAAGCTAGATCATTCTGATGATGATGAGGCAGAAATTTCAATGCTAAAAGATAAGTTAGCAGCCTCTTTACTACGACGATTTGGGTTTATTAAGACAAATCCAGAGTTGCTTGTTTCTACAGTTCTTGATCCTCGCTTTAAAACCAAATATTTCTCAATTGAAGAAATTAATAGGTGCGAGACGATATTGAAATAACAAGCAGGTTCAATAAATGATGGTAATCACAGCAGAACTTTTCCATCAACTTATTACGCTAAAAGTTCCCATAATAATAACCTTTGGGACGCCCACGACTACGCTATGCTAACGCAAGAGGGAGAATTGGAAGAGTTCTGCTCACCTTTTAAAAAACAGTTCGATTCATACCTCGCCGAACCAATTATTCCTCGCGATAGCAATATTTTCGAATATTGGCACCAAAGTTCGCATGTGTTACTTAAAGAAATTGCCCAAAAATATTTAACTGCACCTGCAACAAGCGTTGCAAGTGAACAGTTGTTTAGTGCTGCAGGACAGCTTTATAGCGATAGGCGTACCAACTTGCTTGGAGAAAACGCAAATAAACTTCTTTTTCTACATTATAACATAAAATTATTTAATTTTGATTATTAAATGTCCATATACATATAGTGACTCTCACCTTTGTTCTTACATATGAACTGAATTTTTTTTTATGTTAACTTAAGTATTGTTCTAATCAATCATCATTATTTCAAAATATATGGTTACTAGATATTAAAGAATTGAAAAAACATATAAATATGTGAATCTAGTCAGCAGAAGTTACTACTATGAGTACAAATATACCCAAATTTATATTTATGTTTTACAAAATAAGAAAACTACTATGTATTAATAAGTTAATATGTTTTTGGATAAATAAAAATAAATTTGATTTTGTGATGTTATTTGTTTACTAAATACATATCCTTATGAATTAATATTCAGGTATTTTTTTATGGAATTAGAATCGGCATCGGCATCGGCCGATTCTTTGCTTTCTGGCCGATTAATCGGCATCGGCATCGGCTAAAAATTTGGTATCGGTCGGACACTACTTTATGATAATATGAGAGCAGTAGTATTCAGAACAAACACGACAGAATTCTATAACGAAATAAAAGATAAGCTACGGAGATTAAGTAATAAAACCAATTTAATAATGGGAGAAAATACTGCCACATCCGAAATAGCCAGAAATAACATGAAATCAGCGCTTAACATTTTTAAAGGAAAAATTCCCGAGCCAATGAAGACTATATTGATTTGTAAAAATCCAAACACGCTGGAGGAAGCAATGGAAATTCTTTTCCAAGCAGGCTACGCATATAATGGCAACAAGACCAAACAAATCGAAAATGAGCCACGAAATAGAAATTTTAATAAACAAAACTACAAAAATGATAACAGAAATAATTCTAATTCACAAAGACCAAATTCAAATTTTCAATATAAACATAATTTTAATTCTAATAATCATAACAGACAAAATATCCAATATAAACCTAATTATAATCCGCAAGAAAATTATCCTAGACAAAATTTTCAATATAGGCCTAACAATAATTCAAACCAACAAAGAAATCTTTATAGCTCTTATAATACACCCAATATAAGTCACCAGCAAAATAATCAACCACAACCTATGGACGTAAATATTTTCCAAAACGTCAAAAAACAACCAACATATGAGAATTTTCGATTTCCAGCCTCACGGAAAAATTACCACATATAACAATAAAATCTAAATTAGGCTGCTTAAAATTTTTAATTGATACAGGAGCTTCACATTCAATTATTAATCCAGACATATGCCACCCAAAATGGAATATATCAACGAATGAAATAACTATTAAAACTCTACAACATATAATCAAAATAAATAAAAAGGTTCGTATCCCTCTTTTTGGAGAACTAGGTAGTAAGGACGTATCAATTGCATTTTTTATTTGTAACTTCCATGATTTTTACGATGGATTGATAGGAAATAATATTTTAAAGCCATTACGAGCAATAATAAATTTAAACGACGACGAAATTATTATAGGTGAAAATAAAACACCTTTAATATACGTATATGGAGATCAACAAGTGGAACATCATTTTGGAAAACCATGAATATATCAAGTTGAATTACCAGTAGAGTGCAAAGAAGGATTAGTGTACAAAAACCAAGAATTTTCAAACGATAAAAGTCTATAAATATTAGAAGGCATATATGAAGCAGATAACTTTAAAATTAACGCTACAATAAATTTTAGTGGAGACACCCTAAAAATAATAAAATTTTCACCTTTTAAAATTGAAAACGCTAATACAAACAATTTTTGCATATATAATGTAGGGGAGGAAACCCAACAACTTCCAATTTCGGAACAAATAAGAGTTGAACACCTCAATAGCGAAGAAAAAGAAAAAATATTACAGTTAATAAAGAAATTTAAAAAAATATTTTATTCAGAAAATAGCGATTTAACTTTTACCAATGCAATAAAGCATGAAATAAGGACTGTGAATAACATTCCAATTAATACAAAAACTTATCGATACCCATACATTCATAAGGAAGAAGTGGGTAGAAAAATTAAAGAAATGTTGAATGCCGGGATAATCAGACCCAGCCATTCACCATATTCAGCTCCAGTATGGATTGTACCGAAAAAACTGGATGCAAGCGAAAAGAAAAAATGGAGATTGGTGGTTGGCTACCGTAAGCTAAACGAAGTCACCATTGATGATAAATATCCCATTCCCAACATCGACGAAATTTTGGAGAAATTGGGAAGATGTCAATATTTTACGACCCTTGATCGTGCTAAAGGCTTCCATCAGATTGAAATAAATGAAAAAGATATTCTAAAAACCGCATTTAACCTAGAAGGCGGCCACTTTGAAAGAAGTAAATTTAAAGATCTAGTTAGATAAAAGCGAATAGCTAAAGAGAAACTAGTTTTTTAGGGCATATAGTAACTGAATCAGGAATAAAATCAAACCCAGATAAAATTTTATGCGTACAAAAATTTCCATTACCAACAACCCAAAAACAAATTAAGCAATTCTTAGGTCTCGCAGGATATTACCGCAAATTTATTAAAGACTACTCGAAAATTGCACGACCAATCACAAAGTATTTAAAGAAAGACGCTAAAATCGATGTTAAGGATCCTGATTATAGAGAAAGTTTTGATACTCTAAAAAAATATTAACTAATTCCCCTGTCTTGGCATATCCAGACTTCAATAAAAAGTTTGTTTTGCAAACGGATGCAAGCAACTTTGCAGTGGGAGCAGTGCTGTCCCAAGATGGACATCCTATTTGTTTTGTTAGTAGAACACTTAATGATCATGAGCAAAACTATAATACTATAGAAAAAGAATTACTAGCAATTGTATGGGCTACTCAACAATTGAGACCATATTTGTTCGGCAGGCGATTTCTGATAGAAACGGATCATAGACCCTTAACGCCGCTATTTTCTATTAAAGAGCCGAATTCTAAATTGGTCCGATGGAGACTTCGTTTACATGAATATGATTACGAAATAAAATATAAAGAAGGAGTTTTAAATGGTAATGCTGATGCCTTATCAAGAGTTGAAATAAATATTAATGAAGAAACCCAAAATACTGAAATGGATGAAACTGTCGAGATGACTCAGAATGAAAATATCATTTTAGAAACTAATTACCCAATAAATTTCTATCGACGGCAAATAATTTTTAATAAAACTGTATCGAGATCACTAAAAATAAAAAACGAAAATATTTTTAAAAATAAAAGAAAAACAATAACTGCAAAAATATTCGACGAACAATCACTTATCACCATAATAAAAAACCATTTTAATCCTAATAAGACTAATGCCATACCTATTAATTACAAAGGAATCTTTATTTAATATTTTCAATGAAACAGTCAAGAAATATTTTAACGAAAATAGGCAATTCAAAATCATTAGAAGATAGACTAGAAGATATCGCAGATTAAAATCAGTTAACAGAAAAAATTGAAAAAGAACACAAACACAAATAATCACAGAGGAATAAATGAAAACTTTGCTGAATTTAAAACAATAATCTATTACCCCCAACTAAGAATACGAATAACCCAATATACGTACTTATAAATAACTGCAATATTTGTAACAAGGAAAAATATGACAGGCACCCAATCAAACAAGAATATAAAATAACTGAAACTCCTGAGAAGCCTGAAGAAATTATTCACGTAGATGTTTTTTATAGTTTACAGAAAACACTATTTTTAACGTTTATCGACAAATTTTCGAAATTTGCGCAGGCAATTAAAATTACAAATAGATCTTGGATAGAATTTAAATTAGCCCTAACGCAGTATTTGTCAATAGTAGGAAATATAAAGAAATTGGTTGTAGATAATGAATTGGAATTTCTTTGAGAACAAGAAATTGAGATACATTACACGTCAAATAATAATCATACATCTAACTCAGATGTAGAGAGGTTACACAACACTATAAATGAACATATTAGAATTTTAAAACATGATCCTAATAAAGATACAGAAAATACAGAAGAAAAAATATATAAAATAATTATGTTTTAGAACAATACAATCCATTCAAGTACAGGAAAGAAACTAATTAATTTTAGAAATGGAAATATAGAACCAAGCGAATATCAAATAATTAGAGAACTAATAATAAAGAATAAAGAAAAAGCGATTAATAAACTCAACAAAACACGCGAAAATGTAGAAATTCATACAGGCCCTGTTTATTTAAAGGATGAAAGAGGAGGTAAAAACCATTCTAACTTCGAAAAATAACCGTCACCGAATTAGATAATGAACACGTTATAACAGATCGAGAACATTAATATTACAAATCACACATTAAAAGAAATAAAAATTTCAAAATTTAAATAACGTAATACCTCAAAACTCCTAACATACCACCTTTTCAGATGATTTTTCTTGTATTACTTTACGCATCAGTGCTACTCGACACAGGAGCACAATACTTAGAAGTTGAAGACTTGTCAGATAACCACGGTTATATACCAATTAAGCTGAAGGACACGGAAATTATTGAAAACTACTTAAGAGTAATACATATTATTAACACTACTCAATACTTTGAAACAGTAAATATTTTACAAGACAATATACATAAACTTTCGGACACATATACAAATGTTACTCCTCTATTAGGAAGCGTTAACAAAAGCATGGGCATATGTAGGATAAAAATTAAAAACTTAATTCCTAATTTTAGCAGAAACGAGGACTAATAAACGCAATAGGGAAAGGACTTAAATTTGTAGTAGGGACAATGGATAGTGATGACGAAAAAGAAATTATGGACAAAATCCAAACTCTAGAAAAAAGTAAGACTGAAACAATGACCGCCCTAAACGAAATGAATTATCTAGGGAGTTCCATAGAAAACAAATTATTGAATATCACAAACCATATTAACAAACAACAGAAAACTATTCAAAAATATATAAATAAGTTTAAAACCGAAATCCAAAACAAAATTCTCAATTTAGAAGACGAAACAAGTATCCTCGAAAAATTTTTCAGATTAATAACGACATCAACTTGTTAATAGACCACGTAAATGAAATAGGACATGTAATTTTTAATTTAAAAAAAAATTCAAAACAACTGAAGAATTCAATTTTATTAACCAAACAGAATCTTACCTACACACAAAGGTATCCGTTACATATAAAGAAAAGTTAGTAATTTTGACATTGAGCATCCCAAAATTTTTAAATGAAACATTCGCTGAAGTTCTATTTGAACCACTACCAAACACCCAAAATAAAACTGTAGTTTTAAACGAAAATACTGTCTTAATATGTAAAACCAAACACTTTAGAATGTAAGAAATTAACAAAAATAAATGATAACTGCTTAACAAACATTATAAAAATTTTAGAACCTAATTGTAATATGACTACAATGAAAAACCAAGAAGAAAAAGAAATTTATCCAGGCTTACTTATATTTAAGAATTACCATGATAAAATTATTACCAATTGTGAAAAACCACGAATATTTGAAAATTTAAAAACATTTTTGATAAAATATGAAAATTGTTTTGTAAAAACTAATTGAAAAATTTATGAAAATTATAAAATAAATGTAAAAGAAATGTTTATCCTAAACAAACTAGCATTAAGAGTTAAAAAAAATAATATATCACTCCCGAATTTAAATCTTAACGAAATACATTTTAATGAAACAATGAAGGCTGTAAAACATAACCTTTCTAGAAATGCTATAATAAACACTGGGAGTAATATAGGAATTCTAATGATTTTTATCTGTACTATTATTATAATCTGTATAAAAAACAATAACAGAACTTATGTAATCTCTTCGTCGGAGCCTCAGGCTAACGGTGGGGGAGTTATGATATCCACTTCACCATCACATAAAATATTAATATAAACATACATATATATATATATTTACATACATACATACATGTACACTTAAACATACTTACGTCGTTAAAATAAACTAAGTTCTTTTGTTGTTTTCCACTTAATTGTGGGTAACGTATTTTTCATAAGAGGCATCGAACTCTTTAATTTTATCATTTGTTTATAAAATAGTCGAAATTGCATTGACACTATTTGTAACCAAATTCTAATTCTTGCATTTCTGCTTTGCTGCAAGTATGTTTTTACGATTGACATTGTTAAGAGGCGTTGCACTTATTGATTTTGCTGATAAGAATTCTTTAGAATTTTAATCGTATTTTGCTTTCTGTCTTTACTAGTGATTTCGTATTTAAGATTAGGAATTTTTGTAAACTAAGTTAGTCATATTCTTTGATTCAATAAAGCAAGAACTACATGTTCTTGGGAGAAATATTTTAAATAATGTTTTAATTATTAACAACGACATTTCACTCCTACGGCATCACGTAGACGACATAGGACAGATTATTTTCTCCGGGAAACTGGGAATCATCCCCACAGATATTCTCAGCCAAACCGAACTCGAATTAATCACAGACATCGACAGTTATACTAATATTAAAGTAGCCATAGCACTTCACGAAGGTAATATTATAATAATTCTCTCTATACCACAATATTCGCAAGATTCACTATCTATGGTGACATTCGTACCCATTCCTGACAAAAATAATAAATCCATAAAGGTTAGCCACTCTGATGTTCTCATAGATTCAGAAAGCAATATCTATAGCACATATATTAAAGATAATCTAAAAAGAAATCTTATAAAAATTAACGATGATTGTTTAAACAAAATACTAAACTTTGAAGAAGCTAATTGCAAAATGCAAACATTAAATACACAAGAGATAAGCGAAATAATTCCTGGAGTACTAATTCTTAAACATTTTAACTGCACAATATCCCATAACTGCAACAAAGCTAAATTAAACATTTCAGGAAATTACTTAATCAAATTCGAAAATTGTGAAATAAACGCGTTAAACAAGACTTTTACAAATGTCACAATAAAAATACAAGACAAGTTTATTCTACCTAATATCATTACAAAAATTAAAGACAATAGTAATACAATACCAGCAGACATAAAAATTGAACCTTTATATCTGAAGCAAATGGAATACGAAGAAACACTGAAAAATATACTATATACAGATAAGAACTCAAAAATACTTAGTTTGGTATAGATATCTCAATTATTATATCAATATGTATCTTAATTATTTTTATATACCTCTTTAAGAATACAAAAACATATATTCCAAATGTACAATTAAAAAATGAAACTATTATAAACAATCCGGCAAAGATAATATAATTTCGTCGGAGCCTCAAACTAACGGTGGGGGTGTTATAAAGAATACTATTTTCAAAGAATATGAATATTTATTAATTGAGTTTTCCAAAGAATTATTTGTCCAAGTGCATTTTCGCTAACGAAAATGCAACAGTTAATAAAATGTATAATAACTTTATTAACTGTATTACTTTGCAAAATGCAGAAGACACATTTCCTAAGAATTTTTACGCAAGCATTTATTTTTAAGTTATTGCAAGAAAGCAAAATATTAGTATTTAAGAAAGCACAAAATAAAACGGAATGCTGATCATCGATTAAACCTTCAACTCAGCTGTTTAATTTGTCGTTGTTCATCACTTCGGTGAAAAAAGTATAAGACTCCTGCAGCATAAATGCAGCAGAGGGAATTCAACAATGGAATAAGAGATAAGATGATCAAAACATTTTTAGTTCTTAGCAAGTAAGCAAACACTCTCCTTGGTATAAATAGCAGTAAGATTGTAAAAGGTAGTTAGTAAGGAATAACGATCAATAAAGTGAAGACATACGGTCTTAACCAAAACATCGTTTTTTTGCTCAACGCTAACAGCCTGCTAGCGTTTAACTGGGGGCTCAACCGCTCGTAAAGCCCATTTTATCCTCCGAAGATTAAAAAGAGGATAGAATAAACCTTTTGAATTCCACGGGAAGTAAGACTTTCAACCACAAAGTCCTGAAAAAGCGAACACCCAGCAGATCCTGAAACATTGGACATCACCAATCCAGAGTTGCACACTGGCACTAAAAATTGTCCAATCATCAATTTCAAGAAGAACACAGAAACAAAAAGAGTTTGATAACAACAGGCAACTACGAGTATCTTTTAATGCTTTCAAGAATCGAATAATTTTACTGCAAAATAATGAAAGAAGCGAGGTTCTGAATGAAACAATTTTTCCTGGTCGATTCAGGCATACAATATTTTTTAAAGATACTGCGGATTTATTAATTAAACTTAATGATATAATAAAATAAAATGTTACTAATGCGTTGAATATAGATGAAGAAATACTTTTCCATTTAAAAGACAAAATTACCACTAGTATTCCAAATTTTAACTTTGTATTATCTCAAAAATTATTAACAGATGTAAGCTCTGCAAATGAACAAAAAGCAATAGTCTTACGGATACATAACCGTTCACACATAAATTATAAAAACAACACACAAGAAATATTGTTAACTCATTTTTGGCCAAACATTAGGGATATGTGTAGAAAAGTAGTAGTAGAATGTGAAATATGTCTACAACACAAGTACGAACGGCAGCCAAATAAACAACCAATAGGAAAAACTTCAACACCAACGCATGTGGGAGAGTACATTCAAATGAACGTATTTCATACCAACAATGCACAGTATCTTAGCTCTATAGATAGGTATTCTGAATATTGTTATCTACGTAAACTTCACACAAAATAAGACTGCCATGAATCAATAAAAGGAATAAGTAATAAAACAGGTTTTCCCGAACGCCAAATATCTCATGTTTGATAACGAAAGTACATTTAACTAAAATGTTGTAAAATCCGTGTAAAATCGACTACAAATACCGCACTCAGCCACCCCAGTGCATTATTCAACGAAGTCGAATGTCTACACGGTACACTAATCGAGTTAGTTCAAAGTTTAGCCGCTCGGAACAAAACCGCGCCGAGTGAAGACATTTTGAACGTCGTCCACCAATATAATAGGACTATTCTCTCATTGAGAGGCTATAAACCCGAGGACTTATTTATTGGTGTAACCTTCAAGAAGATAAAGTGTTTTATTTGGTGCAATTAACGAAGGAACGTAATAACATAACTGGCGCAGTCGTAAAGCCAACGGTTCGGGTTGAAACTTAACTAAAAGTGCTAACAAAATAATATCTTTGTTAATAATTAAATCCTTGGACCACATAAGGGGCCGCCTGTTCAAAAACTCGAAGGAATATCGGACGGAGAACAAATATTAAGAGCATATTGGTATAAGGAAAATAAGTGGAAATACTCGATAACCGTTGAAAAAAGGACCTAAATCCCCCATGCGTACAATTCTCATAGGGGCTCTACTAATAGCCTTTGCTTATGGACAAGTCTTAGAAATACAAAATTTTGACAAAGACCAGAATATGATAGCCCTGAAGATTGGACACGCGAGAACGATTGAAAGTTATTTCAATTCCATTCATATAATAGACTTGGACAATTATAATTCGCAAACTTCAAAATTAATTACTATCGTAGACAAATTTGAAAAAAATAGCCTTCTAAAAGATGCTGCTAAAATTTGTAAGCTGAAACTTAAGGGACTCGAAAACAAACTACAGACATTGAATCCATATAAACGTACAAAACGAGGACTATTCAACGGCTTAGGCTCTGTAATAAAATATTTAACTGGGAACATGGACGCAAATGACGCTATGACTATAAATAAACAAATACAAGAACTCCAGGACACAACAATAAATTCAAAAATAATAGAGGAAAATCAAAAAAGTTTGAATATACAAATGATACAGAGATTTAAAAATTTGACAGAGCATATAAATACTCGTAACAATCAGGAAAGCATTACAAAATTTTTAGAAAAACTCTCAGCAAAAACAACTAATCATATTCTAAAAGAAGACAATGCGCTATTAGAAATTTAATACATGAATCAGCTTGATTATAATATAGATTTAATATTGAACCATATCTCTGACATAATAGAAGCTGTAATTCTCGCAAAGCTTGGTATAGTATCAAAGCTTATTCTTCATCCAGATGAATTGGATGAAATAAGACACCATTTTAAGTCCCAGAATATTGACTTAGTTTCGGACGACACCTTTACGAATTTCTAGAACTTCAAGCATATTATAATAATAGCAACCTAAGTTTTAATATAAAACTACCAAATTCGGCTAAAAGTACGAATTCGCTTTTCCATCTCATTCCTCTTCTTATGAATAATATGAAAGTAATTAAAACAAAACCATACGTAAGTTACAATAACCACGAGCTCCAGTACTTAACAGAGATTTGCCCAAAAATTGAGAACGTGTATTACTGCAAGAGGTCAAATGACTTCGAAAGCACCAATAAGTCAACTTGTATCGGTAGAATCTTGAATAATAAACACTAATATGTCCTGTAAACGATGTGGGGCCCACATCGAATATATTCCAACCGGAAGATAAATATGTAATGATTATCAACGTAAAGGGACTACCGATAACCTCTGATTGTGGGCAAAACTTCGCAATTGAAGGAACCTCCCTTCTCCACTACACGAATTGCTCCGTCACGATAGCGGGAACAACATATAAAGACAACCCTTCAGTCCATTGGGACACAATCTTCGTAGCACCACCAAATCTAGAGAAAGTGCCAATAACAACAGTAACAGAGACTTTAAGCCTAGAGAAAATCAAAGATTACAGTTTCATCAACAAAAATGATATTGTGAAATTAAGAAAGGATGCAATTCAAAGAAGAAACATAATAACGATAACAACATTGATATTCATCACCTTAACTATCACTAGTCTAACTCTGTTATGGATAAACCCCAGATTTCGGTATTATCCTAAGCCCACTGAAGCCGCTCTGTCCCCACATATTTAAGAATTCGATATGCTTTTTCCGTTCTGACTCCAAGAATCCATTATTATCAAAACAATATCGCTGGCCCTCACAAGAAGGCATAACAATAACAAATGTAAAGAAAACAGAACGCTTAACGTTCTGCTGAAAATTGCTGTCACAGCTAAAATTGTAATTAACTCTTTGTTCTGGATTCAATCAAGCTGATGCTTACACTTTAGCTTTAACTTTAAGTAAATAAAACCAAAATGTATATATATTAGTATTTCTGAAATAAAGAATTGATTTGTATCTTGCAATCCACTAGAACCACACGTGTTCTCATTTCATCCGCGCGTTCGCGGATATAAAATATATATTTTTTTAAAATTCCCTCGTTGCGGGAATTAATTGGCGCCCAACGTGGGGCACGAATTCAAAAAAGTGCCTAATAAAGAAAAAAAGCTAAGTTAAAATTATATGGTTTAGCACGAAGTCAAAAGTGCCTACAAAAAGTGAAGAAAAGTAAAAAGTGAAGTAAAAATTATATAAAAAATTGTCTTGTAAAGAAATAGTTTAACACGAAGTCAAAAGTGCCTACTAAAGTGAAAAAAAAACATAATTACACAAATTTTTGAAAAGCTTTTTGTACCTACCAAAGATTTAGAAGAATAACAGTGACCAAAAAAGTAGAAGTGAAAAACTTTCACCAAAAAAATAACTGTGCGAACAAGAACAAGCAACGAAGTTTGGAAAATTTTTTAATTGATAATTAAAATAACTAATTAAAAACACAACTTACCAACAAAACACAAACAGAAAGAATGACTCAAATCAGAAAAATACAAATATTTTGCATCATCAGCAACTTATTAGAAAATTAACAGTGACAAAAAAATTGTTAACAGTAGCAGTAAAAACATCAGCGGACGTGTCAACAGCAGCAGCAGCAACCATAAAGGAAGCAACGGCAACACCAGCATCATTTAACGAGAGAGCCATCAAGGGAATACATTTGTAAGTTTAAAATTAGAATATACTATATATTAAGAAATGGGCAATAGCCCAAGTATTAAATATAAAAAACTGTCGTACTGCAATTTTTGTAAGGGCGAACACGATACTAGGAAATGTCCTAAACTCAAAAAATAAAAAAACTAAAGACTATAACTAATGGTTTGTACAACCAATAAATTACATAATTAAAAGCTGCGATTCACCACCCTCGGGGGGACCCTCCAGCTTATAACAATTTAAAATTCTCTGCGATTCACCACCCAAGGGACCCTCCAGAGAAATATAAAAAGATAATTCAACCAAAAATTTGTTTTAATAAAAACAATAATTAAAGGCTCGACCAGCCATATAACAAAAATATATTCCGGTTTATAATAAAAGCTTAATTCTGCGACTCTGAACTCCAGACCCTCCAGAATAAAAAAGCATCTCTTCCTAGAAGGGATAAAATAAAAATAACTAACAAAAAAAAAAAAAAAAAACAGAAACTTAAAATCAGACAAAATGGCTAACGGTGACGCTTTGACCGTAGACCTCATAACGCGCCTTATTGCTGACAGCAATATAGCATTACGTGAGGAAGTAGAGCAATTACGCTCACAAATAATAGTCAATACCACTAGTGCAACCGATTTTTTAACACAGACGATTGACGATAATATTGCCTGTCAGGAATCGTTAGACATAGTTAAGTCCGTACCAGAATTTACTGGTAGAATGAATTCATATGTTAGTTGGAGAGAGGCAGCGCTTAACGCTATGAGCCTATACGTAAGGGGCAGTAGAAAATACTTCGCTCTAGGGGCAAAAAAGTTATTTTGAAAATGTACTGTATTTTTTATAATATAACACAACCGTCTTAGTACTCGCTCTTCTAATTTTCATGTTACCGAAATGAAAATGCCGTCGGCATATGTGCAAATGGGATATGTTGCCTCTTTGAAATTTTCATAGAAATGAAAACTGCGCTGTCAAACTGCTGAAGTGACAGCTTATAGCTTACGATACATATATGGCATATGAATTAGTTTGCGATATATTGTAAGATATAAGCAATGTGGAGTCTCCACAGGCAATAGGCACGGCAATACAGTTCGCAGAACATAGATTTTATCCTGTCGAGATGCCCCGTAAAAGAAATATGTAGTATGCAATGGAATAGAATGGAATAGAAACATAAAGAATAATGAAAGTGCATTATTAAAGAAGGTTGATATAAGAAGTTGATATTAAAGGAAGGGAAGAGTAAGAAGTGGCAAACTAACTATTCGTGGAAATAGAAATAAATTCTTATTAGATTCAGTCAAACTGAAAGAAAAGAAGCAATTGAAGAACGTAAACAGTGAGAATAATATCTACGCTATAGATAATGCAGTAAAAAGACAGAAATATAGAAAATAATAAACACTTCATTTATTAAATTCAAACTACGAGTAATATAAGTGATCCCCAGCAGTGTTTTAAACTATATATGTACGTATTTATGTATACGCATGCACATATTCTAAGCAACTTTTGATAAACTTTTTTTTTAGTTTTTAAGCATCTGTATTTTTATACCTGTTACAACAAGGTCTAAATATTAGTTGGTAGGATGGACTTAAACACTTTAATACTTTGACAGTTAATGGACTGAAAGACAAGTTGAGAGAAATTGGTATTTCAACTACTGGACAAAAACGAGAACTTCAGGACAGACTACTGCAGCACTATGGCTTGTCGCGAAATGAGCCAAGCGATGATGAGTTGAGTCGGTCGGTATACGATGACGTTCAAGAATGCAACATTCCAGTCTTCCCAGTCCTTTGTGCGGCAACAGCTATTTACCCTTAAAGATTTAGGTGATTGTGTTAGTTCATTTACTGGTGAAGGGTCGGTAGATATTCGGTTTTGGGTAAACAAATTCGAGTTGAATGCAGATATAGTAAAGTGGAACGATTTGCAAAGATTTGTTTATGGCAAGCAGCTTCTACGTGGAGCAGCCAAGCTTTTCGTTAGAAGTCAAAGCAATGTAAGCAATTGGGAAAACTTAAAAAGTGCGTTAATTACTGAATTCGGTGCTAAGCTTTGTTCGTCAGATGTTCATAAGCTGTTGAAAAATAGGCTTAAACACTCGAATGAAACGTTACGTGAATATTTATATAGCCCAATGGGCCAGTGTCATTGATTATTTTATTGAGGGGATTACGGATTCACGATTTAATAAGTCTTTATTGTATGAAGCAAAGAATATAAACGATTTAAAAGAGCAGATAAAAGTGTATGAAAGGATACGAAAATCTAATGCAGGGTTAGGTAAAGTAGGCACATATGAATCTAGGAAAGAGAGTAACTTATCAATGGTAAAGCCAAAAGAGGAATCGGTTAGAAGGTGTTTTAAGTGTGGAGATAAACTGCGCAATGTCCACAGAAGCAGTTCAAATGCTTTAAGTGCAACGAATTGGGCCATGGCTCTTTCGAATGCAAGAGTAAAGATAAAAAAACGAATGACCCAAAGAAAGAGCACGGTCAACATGTTGAGGGACGATATTTTTCAACCATTTATAAATAGCGTTCGGGATGAGTTACATTTTAAGATGGTCATGATTAACGATTTTAGATTTGAGGCACTTATTGATTCAGGATGTTCACTAAATTTGATTCGATACGATACGTTATTATTAAGTGGGGCCGGAAATAAGTTGACTAATGACCGAAGGAAGCTTTATAGTGCTTGTGCTAATGTCATTGAGACCATAAGCAGCTTTGAAACTTTGATGCATGTAGATGAACTATCGCTAAATGTCACCTTTCATGTAGTCAAAGAAAATGATATTCAATTCGCAGGGATGATAGGGAAGGCTATTCTGAAGGATGTTGACATCGTTTTAACAGAAGAGGAAGTTGTTTTTAAAAAGAAAAGTTTATCTTATAAGCCGGAGGTTAACAATAATCAAACGCAAACAGTTGAGGTAGATTCCAAAGTCAAAGTAGTTACACCAGAAAAGTGGATAAAAGAGTTCGATGTCATGAGCTTGAACGAATTAGAGGAAATAAAGACAATGGATGTGAAACATTTAGAGAAGAGTCTGGATAAGAATGTAGAAAATTTAGTAAACAGATACACAACGACAGGTGAATGTGTATCACCCGTAAAAATGGAAATTGTGTTGTCAGATGAAGTAGCTGTTTACCAGCGGCCTAGGCGAATGTCTTTTGAAGATCGCTGCTTTGTTGATAAGCAAATTGAGGAATGGCTAAGAGACGGGATAATACAAATTAGCAACTCCAACTTTGCTTCGCTATTGTTGTTGTTCCAAAGAAAGATGGAGGAAAGCGCTTATGTTGTGACTACAGGCAACTGAATAAGAAGATAATCAGGCAGGTTCTGGAATCCGAGTGAAAGTGAATTTAAAAATAAACCTCAATCCGAATGAATTTGGATTTGGTGTTCTGAAATCCGAACTTTTTGTTCATTTTAGAAACCGCAAAAATGAACTTAACAGCTGAAAGCTGTCAATTTACCCAAAATAAATAACAATCTTTTAAGAAAAATGAGTGCATTAGCAATATTGGCGGTTATTTTACATGAAAATGAAAGGAATACAGAAGAAGTTTACAGTAGGAGGATACTACGGGACCATTGCAACCCTTTGGATGTGCCTGAACAAGTGTAAGTATATAGTTACTATTTGTAAAGTGCTTTGTTAAAAAAAATTTAATAGTTTCGTGTCGAACTATCGCGTCAACAAGGATGCGTTTCTTGAATTGTTGAACGTTGTTGCTCCACATATAAAGGGCTCATCAATTCCTGCGCAGCTACAACTGGCAGCCACACTGAGGTTTTTGGCGGAAGGTGGCTTCCAAAAGGCAGTGGGAAAGGATGTTTGCATAGCAATGGGTCGGAGCACAGTTGCAAAAGTCATAAAACGTGTGTTGAACATTTTGGAAAAATATATTTGCCCAAGGTGGATCAACTTAATTATGACAACAGAAGAGCAGAATCCGTCAAAAATACATTTCCATCAAAAATTTGGTATTCCCGGTGTTATTGGTTGCATCGACGGCACCCACATACGAATTACAAAGCCGCATAAGGACCCCAACCTATTTTACAACAGAAAGGGATTTTTTTAGCATCAATGCCATAAGTACACATGTACATACTTAATTATTTCTATGTACGCACTATGTACATATTTATTATTTAATTATTTCTTATATTTTAGTTATTTTTTTTTATAGATATGTGATTATAATATGGCAATAAAGGCAGTTGATGCTCGCCGGCCTGGCTCGAGTCATGATGCCCTTATTTGGAGTGTAAGTAGTGCTCGTTCATATTTTCAATCCTGCTACGAAAATGGCATACGGGCTCTTGGCTTTTGGGTGATGCTGGGTATGCTCTTCAACCTTATTTGTTCACTCCATTTAGAGATCCCGAAATTGGGACACCTCACTACATATTTAATCAAAGGCATTCTTCGGCACGCAATGTTGCAGAGAGAACAATTGGTGTTTTAAAAAGCCGGTTTAGGTGCTTAGCTCGGTGTCTTCAATACCAGCCACAAAAGGTGGCGCAAATAGCGAATGTTTGCTGCGCTTTGCATAATGTTTGCAAACATTACAAAGTGCAAGAATTAGTTGTTGCAGATCTTGTTCCCGAAGAAAATGAACTTGCGAGTTTTGAAATAGTAAAAGATGCCATACCTGACAGTGAAGCTGCAATCATTAGAGAGGAAATCGCGAATCGCCTTCACTCACAAAGTTAAAAAAACATAAATCGAAACAATAAATGTACAGGCATATAAATTTATGCGTTAAAATAAGCGTTTATTTATTCCAAAAATTCAAAAACTAAAATAAAATGAATCCAAAGCAATCAAAAACTTGTTTATGTATCTATGCTCGTATATTCTTTCTACGGCTGTTTGTTACAGTAATTTTGTTCCGCAAACACTTTAAGCTCGGCAATTTCAATTTCTTTCAGCTTTAGCTCATTGTCTTCTTGCCGTAACTTTTCCATCTGGTAATGATGACGCATACTTTCAATGTTTCCTTCTTTTAAGGTCACAGTAAGTTCTTTAACGGCCTCGCAAAGTGTAAATAAATTTGTGTTTTTGTTTTTGGTTTCCTCCAAATTTTCTTTCAACTAATCGACTACAGCTTTCATGGCGTTTGTCTGTTCGCTGATGTTTGTCATGCAGTCAGCTACAGCGGGTTCCCGCCGCCGAGACCGCCCCGCAGCGGCGACATTGCTAGTGGAGGGAAGAGGCTCTTCATCATCGGGAGTGTCAGAAGCTGAGTCATTCCTCTCTGATGGAACACCAAAGTTCTGCGTATTAGGCACGCCTTCTACCACTGTATATATGACGCATAATTGGGCAATCGCGTCTTCTGTCGGAGTGAGGACATGCTTATTGAACGGTCCTCCCCCGGTTGCTCTGGCCTCGGAAGTATTATGCGCCACTTTCTTTCTGATAAAGGCCTTCCAGTTCATCCAAACCTGTAAAAATATTTACAATTTAAATCACTTTGATAAGTTTTATTTTTTTATAAGGGGGTCGAGGTTAACAAACCTTTTTCCAGCCAGATACATCTTTTTGGGGGGGACCATTTTTATTTAAATCTGCCACTAAATCTCTCCATAGCGCGTCTACTTTTATTTGGTCGCCTTTGACAAATCCTCGGGCGATATTGCTGTGCTTCTCCATAAATTGAAGAAGGATTGCTTCTTGGGTTGCATTCTTGTGTTTGCCCCTTTAAAAGTTGTTAAAGTATGTGTTAACATTATGTATTTTTAATTTTTAATTACTTACATTTCTTTTATACACCAAATCCGCAAATTGAAACTGATGTGAATGCTAACCGAATTTTTTCTTGTGAATTCGTTTTCCAGAACATGCGTATTCACTCGGAATTCATTTTAGAAAAAGTGTGGAATTGAAATTGTGAAAGTGAAACACAAAACACCAAATGCCGGATTGAAAACGAATTTTGTTTGATACTCACTCGGAAGTGAATTCCTGGACCTGCCTGAATAAGGGATAATTTTCCAATGGTCGTAATAGACGATGTCTTAGATAGACTGCAAGGGGGTCGAGATTTCACGACATTGGATTTGTCTAATGGGTTTTTCCATGTACCTGAAGAGCCGAAATCGAGGAAATACACTGCATTCGTAACTAGTGATGGGCAATACGAATTTTGCGTGGTACCATTCGGTATTTCAAGCTCACCTGCTGTATTTTGCAGATATGTAAACGCTGTTTTCAGGGCATTAATCCAAAAAGGTACAGTGATTACGTATATGGACGATTTGATAATTCCTTCAAAAGACGAAAACGAGGGCATAGAGAAGTTGAAAAAGGTTTTGCAGGTTAGCGCCGCGTACGGACTGAAAATAAGGTGAACGAAATGTCAGTTCTTAAAGCGAAGAGTGAAGTTTTTCGGATATGTTATCGAAAATGGCACTATACAAATTTCCGAAGAAAAAACTACCGCGGTTAAAAATTTTCCTTTACCATCAGAAAAGAAGAGCTTACAGAGGTTTTTGGGGTTAACGTCTTATTTTCGACGGTTCTTATTCCTCAAGCCAATGCTAAAGTAGGCAAGAAAGTACGAAGTTGCATCGAATGTATCGTTAACGAATCCATGAGTGGAAAGAAAGAGGGATTTCTAAATACGATAAATAAAGAAGACAAACCTTTAGGAACCTATCACATTGACCACGTTGGACCACTGGAGACGACCGGCAAGTCGTATAATTTCATTTTGGTGGTGGTAGACGCATTTAGCAAGTTCGTGTGGTTGTATCCTACGAAGAATACAGGAACAGAAGCAGTAGTAGAGAGGCTAAAGAAGCAGGCAGCTATATTCGGTAACCCAAAGCGCATCATTTCTGGGGGACTGCGTTTACCTCGAATTTGTTCAAAGAATACTACCAGGAGGAGAAAATTCAGCATTTGCTTATAACCACAGGAGTGCCGCGGGGAAATGGGCAAGTAGAAAGGATGCACAAGGTAGTGGTTCCCTTGTTATCAAAGTTGTGCACAGAGGCACCTACAAATTGGTACAAACACATAGATCGCGTACAACAGTTTATAAACAACACACCTCCGTGAAGTACAAAGCGGTCACCATTCAAGATATTAACTGGACTTGCATTCGTATGGCCAATATACCAGAGCTACAAGAACTCTTAGATGATGAAGCAGTAGGTATGGAAAATATTTCGCAAATTCAGCAGGTCGTACAATCTGCGGCGTAGAAAGGAAACGGGTTATGAACCGAACGATCTATTGGCGATTAAAAGAACGCAATTCGGGAGTGGACTAAAATTAAAACCGAAATTCTTGGGTCCATATAGAGTTGTGAAGAAATTCAACCATGGGCGGTATGAGGTCGAAAAAGTAGGAAACCATAAAGGGCCGGGAAAGACATCTACAGTGGCAGAATATATGAAACTATGGACCAACTCATTCGGGGGCGAATGAGATCAGGACGGCCGAATGTAGTGCTGGTTGTAGGGTGACGAACAACTGACAAAGACAATGTACTCACCTTAAACTTGACGAGAAAACAATGACTTAACGAAACACGACAAACGACGGCTCGGACATTTTTGAAAGAAAAGACGAACGGGCAGTACGAGTTATACCGCAGCGAAAAGAAGACCTAAAACCTTAAGATTGTAAAGAAGTTACTTTTAAACTATTTTAACTACTTAATTCTAAATAAATAATTTTATAAAACCTAACACTGGTTTTATTACTGGAAAAGGAGCTGACCAGGTGAGAATTCCTACATATATGTATGTAAAATATGCAAAGTAGCATAATAAAAACACACATTTATATAGTGACGTATTCTGCCATACACACATGGTTTACAAAATTTGTTTACAGTATTTTGATCTTGATGCTCTAAGTGCTCTGACGGCGACTGTGGCAAAACTGCTTTGTTTGCAGTTTTGGGTTATATTTCAACAGAAAGAATTTGGATTCATCCCTGCGGATGATAAAATGTAAATTTAGTCTTAAGTCACCATCTAAAAAGTAAAGACGCACTCAAATTTTAAACAATTTTGAGTTTTTATTTTTTATTTGTATGGCATAGGGCCATAATAACGGAAGTATATAAGTTAACAATAGTTAACGTAATGAAGTTCCCATGCTGCCAAAAATTGCAATGCATGCAGTCTGGATCGTTTACTTCATGCGAGTTGCGTCGTCAAACGGCTCCACCACTTTCAAACTTGTCGATATACCAAAAAAGACAAGTATTTTCTAAATATTTTTCATTCCTCTAAAATGTAAGTTGAATCTTTAGATTCAACTACATACATACATATTAACATGCATAAATACATAAATAAAGAAATATGCATTAGCAAGTAATCATCTTTTAAATTCCTTTAAAAATGAAATCCAATGCCACAGTTATTATTTGATATGTTTATTTAAGATATGTCGGGTCGTTGATGCTGAGGAATGTCAAGTCAGCACAACGCCTCCAAGTAAATTTAGCAAATAAGATTTTTATAAAGAATAAAATGATTAATAATAAACTGAACGGCAAGCCGCACAGTAAAATTAGCCGGAGTTTTTTATTCAAACGGAAAATATGTAATTTCTGATAAATTACATACATATATGTAATATCGTAATTTGCGCGATCAAATTAAATGTTTGGTCAGCTGTTGTAATTCGATGATCAGCTCGATGCATGAGTATGACACATGAGCGTGGGAATGTCTATGGAAGTAATTAGATACCGACGCTAACGGCAGAAGCGACGGTAAGAATAGTAGGTTAGCAGTAAGCTTACTGATTATTAAATAAACAGTTTTTGAAAGAGACTCAAAGTGTTAACTCAATTAAAATAACTTGGGTAGTCGACAACACCGTCGCTACCGCTAAAATGAAGTGATACGAAGTCAATTAAAAATAACTGGCGCCCAACCAGAGGAAGCCCACGCAGAAAGGACCTCAAGGACCCATCACCCAGAGGTGATAAATAACGTAAGTGAAACTTTTTTCTCTCCGCCTTCTGTTTATAATTATATTAGTGATAATTTGACAATTTAAGTATGGTTAGTGTGGTTGTAATAAACAGGGTTGTACTTTGAACTCCTGTTTCCTATTTTTGTTTGTTTTTGTGCACTTATGTCTGCCACCCGTCCGTGCCATCTTAACTACCTTGCATGAGCAAACTTGAGACTAACGAACTGTTGGACAAACTTGACAACCAACTTTTGACAACGTCTCAAACGCGAACAAGACATGACAACAACTGCAGGATATTATCAATGCGGCCGACTTTGAAACCAAGCTAGAGCAGCTTACAAACCAGTTTCAGGCCACAACTGTGGCAGCTGCTGAAATTAAGACTTAAACCAATAAAAATCATAGACGAAGTAGAATGTCATGAAGGCCTGGATGCAGTTAAATCACTTCCAGAGTTCGATGGCTCACAGGAGCAATATGTCTCCTGGCGGCAGGCAGCTATGGCCGCGTATGATATATTTAAAACCTACGTGGGTAGTTCAAAACACTACCAAGCTGCAACAGAATTAGGGGATCGGCTCATGCAGTTTTAGCATCATTCAACACGGTCCTTAATTCCGACGCTTACATTAGCCGTTTAGATTTTACATACTCAGACAAGCGAACATTGCATCTGCTCGAGCAACGCTAAGGCAAGGACAATTGTCGATTATTCAATTTTATGAGGAGGTTGAAAAAAAACTCACACTTCTCACAAATAAAACTACAATAACGTTTGACACCGACCAGGCACGGTACATGAATGACAAGCATAGGGCCGATGCACTGCGCGTATTCGTCTCTGGGTTAAGGAGAAACCAGGGAGCAAAGAGCTCGCCCTCCAAATCGCGACCAAGTTGAGAAAATGGAAGTCGATCCATCTCCACGATGCCGTCAGAGCACTAACTTTCCAAACTAGAACAACCAGATTACGCATAACTCAAGCTTACCTATGTAATGTGACAATAAACGCCACATTATGACAAACCTGTAATGGTTGTTGGCTGTCACATGAATTCAATTCAGCGTTAACTGCTTAATAAGACACACGTGTAGAGAGACTTAAAAATATAGCGTCGATTATTCATTTCTACAAAATACATTGTTTTAGTTCAAGTCGCGGCATATTACATGGTGTCAGAAGTAAAAAGATCTATTTTATTCTAAAATAAAAAAATAAACATAATTTGAACGCGGAATTTGGGAATAATTCTAAACTTTATGAATTTCATCATCAATATCAATTTTTCTGTGGCTGATTGGGACCAAAGGTGCTAACACTTACAACACTTTGTTTCCAAATGATGGGTCTCAAAATGCATTGTTGGGTACAATCACGACAAAAAGACATGTACCAGCAGCAGGCAATGTAGCAGCGCATGATGTGGATGAAACAAAACAACGCACATTGTGTGAAGTGATGAAAGCATTCGATGAACATTGTCTGCCGCAAAAGAATTTGACAATGGAATCGTACAAATTTAACAACATAGTGCAAGAAGAACATCGACCGTTCAGTGAATTCTTAACCGAACTGCGAACTCAAATCGATCGTTGTGAATTCAATTGCACTTGCAAATTATCGTACGAAGATCGAATATTACGTGATCGTATCATCACTGGGATTTTTGACAAGAAGCTTCAGCTAAAATTACTCGATGGACGGGATGAAAAATTTATTTATTATCGAGCAACAGCAATTAAAACACCAAGAGTTTGATAATACAATCAAAACTCAAGCACACTATATACAAAACCAAGGTGGTACAACAGCAGCAATGCAGGAGTTAGTACAACAACAACATTTATCTCTAAATAATAGAGACAAATTACAACAGTTCACCCACTTGAAACAGTCGGAAGCAACAATCCATCTAATGCAGTCTACAAAGTCCGTGGAAAGAACATTAGGCTTGTGTTCTGATGATCCAGCTGTACAGGAGTTTGGACTACAAATAATAATCCAGGAAAAAATATGCGGTGATGCAGCTAAATGTCTCCGTGAAATAAGGGAAATGCTATTTGGGAAGAAATAAAAAAGAAATTGAAAGAACATCTTCATCTAAGAACAACGCATGGCGAAATATATAATAAGCCAGTTCGACTACAGCTCTCAGGCGAGTAAGTTCGTTAATCAACCGTCTAAGCGTAAACTTGAAATAAGTGACAAAAGTTGAATTAAGTGCTTAATACTCTCACCGCGCACTGGTGTAAAACCTAGTCTAAGCAATGAACGACCCACCCGACGTGGACGGGATTCCGCCACTCCTCCCCCAACCATATCAAAAAATTACGGAAATAAAATCTCCTGAACCTAAATTTTTAGTGATGAAAAGAATAAATAGTGACGAAACCTTAACTGAAGTAACTAAAGTGTCCCCATTTCTTATCAAAAACGTGATCGATGGTACATGCGGGCAAGTCGGCACGTGCAAAAAAATCAGAGGTGGCGATATCCTCATAAAAACAAAGAACCATACACAAGCTCACAAACTCGAAAAATTAAAAAATGTATCCCCTTACATACAAGTAAAAAGATAATGCACTCTAATCTGAATTTCACCAAAGGTGTTGTCAACTGCAACGACCTTGAAATTATAACAGATGTACCTCAAGAATTCAATGACCCGAATAAAATGGCTTGTAAGGTAACCTCATTCAGAAATAAAAACTTCAACGGACTAATTGTCCACTGCAACGACCGAAAACGAAATCTTAGATGAACTTAAAGATCAAAGCGTAAGTGAAGTGCGAAAAATTATGCGTAAAGAAAACAGTAATGACTCAACACTTGTGGAAACCGGTTTAATAATTATTACCTTTTCAACCCTCTCACTACCTGACACAATCCAATAAACGAGGCAATGATATTAAAAACATTTTTGAGCAGCATGCCAGTGCATCTGGCCAGCTTAATACATAGTAGAAGCATAGGGAATCTTAGAGAAGCATATTATTGTCTAGAAGAATGTGGTCTGGTACAGAATAGAAGTAGTACAAATAGCAACAACACAAAATCAAATAGTAGCAATAACATTAGGCCAAATCGCAACCCAGTAGATCAAAATAATTATCAAGGCAGGCAAACAAATAACCGGTTTCAAAACCGAAACAATAATTCGAGGCAAGATAATCCCCAAACACAACAACAATTTTACAGAAATTTAGGAGCATATAGAAATCCAATGTAGCGGAAGATAAAATTTTTTTAATACTTCCCACGCAAGGGAAGTTAATTGGCGCCCAACGTTAAGGGCTCGTGTTAATCGTATAAAGGAAGAGAAAAGTACCTAGTACCGTAACGGTCGCGATTAGTGAACACCAACACCAGAACCAGTCAACGTACATAAACCTCGTGCGAGAGGTAGTACCTATGCGAATAACGCATTAAAATTTAAAAAAAAAAAACAAGTATCCCAAAAAAGGGAGAAAAGTTAAAATAATAATTCCAAAACTCTAAAAACGTGTCGTGTAAACAAACAAACCTGAAATAAATCTAAATAATTCATTAGAAAAGTAACAGTGACCAAAAAAGTCAAAACCTGAAATAAACATCATCCACAGAGGTAACAACAGCAGCGGCAACAATTGCATCATCAACGAAAGTGTCAACAGCAGCAATTACAAAGGACTAGGTTGACTTACTTACATATATCACAAAAATACAAATATCTTATAAAACAACATCATCAACAAGCGGTAACGGTAAGCGGCATCATTAGCGGGAATTATAACAGAGACAGCGAGAGAATACATTTGTAAGTTTAAATTTAAATTAAATATATTTAGAATATGTATTAGAAATGGGAAATAGCCCAAGTATTAAATATAAAAAACTGTCATATTGTGACTTTTGTAAGGGCGATCATGATACTAGGGAATGTCCTAAACTCAAAAAACAAAAAAACTAAATACTATAACTAAAGATTTGTACAACTAATAAATTACATAATTAAAAGCTGCGATTCACCACCGCAAGGGGGACCCTCCAGCTTATAACAATTTAAAATTCTCTGCGATTCACCACCCAAGGGACCTTCCAGAGAATTATAAAAAAATAATTCAACCAAAATATTTTTTAAATAAAATCAAAATGCCAGACTCGGACGCCCTACCGCATAATCTGGACTATGACAGAATAGACAAAATAGTAAAAAGGGTATGCAATTCTAATAAAAAAAAAACATTTCAAAAAAATATGTACCAAATTACTTCCACGACGAAGCTGAGAAAGTAAACTGCATGAACGCATTATGTAATTACATAGGAAAAAATAAAACAGCCACGTTAGAGGACTATTATAATAGGGATTCTTTAGAGGCAGTAAAGTTAAGTGTGATTTATGTCATAAATAGTTTAATAAAAGCACATCAACAATGATGAAGCACTTACAATGTGCTCACAAGATTGCTCCTCCGTCAAGTAATGAAAAACAAACTCAGAAAAGATTGAATGACAGTCACAATGATTTCGAAGTTCAGCCTAAAAAAGTAAGTGCTTTTGAAGAACTTTTTAAAGTTTGTGCATAAACTATTCCTCTCCGCAGACAATTTAATTTTTTATATTGATACTAACTTAATTATGTTTGTTCTTAGGTTTTAGTCGCTGTCGAATCATCTGTTCCATCGGTTGCTTTGGTACCTCAAACTAAATCATCTGTTCAAGAAAATACCACAGTACAATCTCAGGTCTAAGGTCCTATGGATCCTTGTATAAACAATGCTAATTATTTTTCAGGTAGTAGTGACTTAAATTAGGAAACAACGTTAATCTTATTAATTTCTTCTATCATGCATTTTCATTGTTTCCTAGCTGGTGGACGTAGATATGATCAAGCTACCACAGCTCTTTTACGAATGAACGCTGTTGATAATATGAAGAAAGACCAGGATTCAGAAAATTTATTAAAACACTGCAACCGTTGTATCACATACCCTGTGAGCCAACTATAACTAATGCTATGAGTGGTAAATATCAAGATTTGTCGAATAAAATAAAACTTGAACTGCGACAGACTGAATCTGTGTGTCTTACTACTGATATCTGGACTCACCAACACACATTGGAAAGCTATCTTGGCTTAACAGTTCACTATCTGAAAGGTCAGTTACTGATTTTATTTTCAAAAATCATTCAGTTTTAACTTCAAATATCTAACTTTATTGACATATTAACCTTTCTTCACAGAAACTGAGATGAAGACTGTTGAGCTGGGCGCTTATCTCATGGAAGAGAGGAAAACAATAGAAAATTTGAGCTTGAAATTAAGAAATACATATATGCAATGACTGGGGTCTTGATGATAGTAAAATAGCAGCATTCGTTTCAGGCGGGGGCGCAAACATCAAAGGAGCTATTAAAAGTGAGTTCGGCGATGGGAAACACATTTCGTGTTTTGGACATGTAATAAATAATATTGGTCAGCGCCTTATCGAGTTAATATTACTCCACCTGCATCTGAATCTCAAAATCAAGTTTCCGACTTACCCGCTGATGAAAATGATGCTATTGACAATCTTGAAGACTTAATTACAGATCATACTGAGCAATCGTCTTTGCGTGAGCTATTGTCAAAAGTTAAACAAATTGTCACATTCTTTCGACAAAGTGAAAGAGCGACTACAGAGCTTCTGAAATTGCAGAAGGACAAGCCTGAAAATTCTCGTCTGAAATTAATTCAGGAAGTGCGAACGAGATGGAACTCCTGTTTTGAAATGGTTGACCGTTTCACTGTGCTTGCTGATCATGTCAGTAAAGTGCTTTTACAAGTGAAGATGGACAAATCTTTGGTTTAGTTTAACCTTAATATAATTTTTTGTGTAGCTGATCTTGTCAAGACACGACGAAAATTAGCATTGGCAGCAACGGTGGCAAATATTAACCCTCAAGATGAGATATTAGCTATCCAATACCAAAATGTATGCAATGAAATCATAAAATACTTTTTATAATATGTTAAAAACTAAAAAAATATTTAATAAAATATTGATATATCTAACGAATTTCGTGTACGAGTTGCTTAATTTATAAAAAGTCAACTTAAGTCACAAAAGTCGACTATCGGGGTTGATTAATTGACTTCCAGAATCGAAAAACTAGAAGTCAATTCTAAAGTCAAAAATCGATTCCGCTCGCACTCTTTCCATCCCTACTCCAGACCCTCCAGAATAAAAAAGCACCTTTTCAACAAACAAAAAAGACCAGAAACTGAAAATTAGACAAGATGGCTAACGGTGACGCTTTGACCGTAGACCTAATAGCTCGCCTTATTGCTGACAGCAATATAGCATTACGCGAGGAAGTAGAGCAATTACGCTCACAAATAGTAATCAATACCAATAGTGCAACCGAATTTCTACCACAGACAATAGACGATAATATAGCCTGTCAAGAATCGTTAGACGTAGTCAAATCCGTACCTGAATTTACTGGTAGGATGAACTTATATGCTAGTTGGAGAGAGGCAGCGCTTAACGCTATGAGCCTCTACGTGAGGGGCAGTAGAAAATACTTTGCTGCACTCACAATAATTAGAAACAAAATAACGCATGATGCAAACGATGTATTAACTAACCATGGAACAGTCCTTAATTTTGATGCAATTCTATCTCTTTTAGACGTTGCATATGCGGACAAACGTCCAATAAATATAATCGAACAAGAACTAAGTATCTTAAGGCAGGGTGCAATGTCGGTTGTAGAATATTACAACATCGTCAACAAAAAGTTGACGCTATTAATAAACAAAACAATCATGAAAGGGAAAAATGTATAATTGACTTTTGGGAAAGGGATAAAAAACATTATCTTACTTGTATCGATTTGTATTCGAAATTTGGAACTGCCGAAGCAGTCGAAACACTAAATTGGTTAGAGACCAAACGGGCTCTTACAAAAGTTTTTAATACTATGGGACCCCCAAAGGTGTTAAAAATCGATCAGGACCAAGGTATTAATAACGTTAACATAAAACAGTGGTGTGATCAACTCAATATTCAGGTAGAAGTTACTACTACATGCTACTACCGGTGAAACTCTATATAACATATTTTTCAATCGTTCAATGCCCAACTTATAAAAAAAAAGAATAAATAATGCAAATAAAACGCGTAGAGAAAACATCATAGATACTTCTTGAATCAATGCAGAAAATTCTAGAAAACGTCTAGACAAGACGAAAAATTCTTTCAGAAATGTAGCGTTAGTTAAAGCTGAAACCGACAATGAACATTTTATTGTAAAATTTAAGAATCGTAAGGTAAGAAAATACAAAACTCAATAATATATAAAAGAAAGAAAAAATTTAAAGAAAATTAAAATATTCAACACCATATAAATCATGTATATCGTTTCAATTGCTTTCTAACTTTATTTTTTACAGTAGTTTAATCTCTCACTTTAATTGAAGTCCTAATAAGCTAAGTAGAAATTTAAGTTCGTAGTTTAAGTCTTTTGTATTAAAATTGAACCTTAATTAATACTAGTTCCCTTTGGTGTAGGACATGATCAATTGTTAAAATATTATCTGAAATCAATATTCTTAGATAAATAAGGACACTGCTCTTTCTTTTTGGTGGGAGGAGTGACATATGCAAGTATGTACTAATTATTTATACAAGTTAGCAACAATAACATATAAAACAATCAAAAGACACGCGCATCCGTTCTACTCGCAAAAGTGCTGACGATACGTCTAGCGCAGTGTGGCGTGATTCTCTGAAAATCCAGCGGAACGTGGGAACCGATGTCAGCAGAACTGCAAGCGCATTAAGTTACCATAAGAATTATAAAATTTGTTAAGTTTAGAGTTAAGCGAGCGGTTGAACAATAAAGGTCGTAAGACCAGAAAAAGAAGATAATTTTTACTTTCGACAAGTAAACCCATAACTTACATACTGTTTATGTACCTTCTCAGCTTAGAGCTAGGATTTCGACTCGCTGTCTTGAGCGAAGCTCAAGTCAGTCGTTAGTCAATAGCCGAAATTATAAGACATTAATAAATTGGTTACTAAATAAAAATAAATGTGTAAAATATTACTTACATATTTGAATTTGTTCAAAATAAGCAAAACTATGGAAATGGAAACAGCTGGAAAGCTTCGCTGGATGAACGCTGGAATACCCCAATCATTTGTAGGTAAGGGAACTACTGATTTTTAAATTTATACTGTTTGTTCTTTTAATTACATTCGCAATTTTTATTACTTAGATAGCTCCAATTATGGCTGCAAGAAATGCAGCAACCTCGAAAAATTACTGACGGATAATATTGCGGAATTGACAGGTATGTTTAAGATATGACATATTTACATATTTATAACCAAATAAACATTATCAACATACCCACGTTCATTTATTTTCCCAGAATTAGTTGACAACCAAAATAAAGTAATTATTAATATTTTGGCCGAACATTCGGTATTATTGGAGAAGCTGTCTCAAAAAGAGAAAGGAACTTCTTCTGCTATTTCCAAATTTCCAATTAAGACAGATGCGGATATTACCAAGTTAGAGGCGGAGATAACGGAAAAAAATAGAGATTGCTATGTAAGAGTTATACAATTTATATCTTAAATTAACTGCTTATGGTGAAAGTCTAACCCAATTTCATTTTAAACTTTTTAGATTTCAGCAATACAATATTTACTGCAAGGAGAAGTTGCAAAAAAATTTGAAAAGGTTTTGGCACGTAAATTCTGCTTTGAACATAACATAGATGGAATAGCCAACAAAAAATGCTTAAAGGATTTCAGCAATGTTTATACCGTTATTAAAAGTAAGGACAATTAAAATATTTATTAAGGACAAAACATTATATACATATATGTATGTATATCGATTTTTATTTATTTCAGAAGCAATTGGAAAACCATCCGTAAATGCGGAAGCTGAAATAAGGAAAGCTTTTCAAGTTGTTAAAAAGAGGCATTTCCGGCAGGTTTCTGTGACCAAGAATCATAAGGAATAATAAAAACATAAATTAAACTAATATTTTTGATTTTTGATATATACATATAAATTTATATGTATAGTGACATATTCACTCTCACATCCATCTACTAATATCCAATTACTGCAGCATCAGTATTTTGGTGACACATTCATTCTCACACCCATCCATTAAAGTCAAGTAAACAAATAACAAGAGCTGCGCATCATTTTGCTGTGCAGAGAATTTAATGTAAACAGATGACCGATATTCAGTGGCGATCGCGCCTTAAGCGTCTTCGCTTATACAAACCAAATAATCTATAAGCTCTCATCCAATTAATCAAGCGACCAACTGCACACTCATTTTAATGTAAACAATAGCCAATAGCCAAAACCAAGATTTTCATTCTCTTTGTAAATTATCTTAAGCTGAAATCCAATTGACACACACGAAACCTTTCTTTCGTCGCGTACAATTTTAATAAATAATAAATAATAAAACATTTTAAACATTTGTATTTAATTTATTAAAAAAACGGATCTTAGCGTTGTCCTTAGTCTTTCGACGGGACATTTATTTGACACAATTATTTCAGTATATATATATTTTTTGATGTTTTAATAATAATTTAAGTTTAATATACATATATAAATTAAAAACTTTATAATAAAAAAGCAATAACAAGTAAAACCATTATTTTATTGGAAAAACAGTAGCTATTAGTACTCTTAAATGTGGTCCATTTAGACCACAATACTAGGTAGTAGACCGTGCCATGGTCTACTGTAAGTAGAATATATGTTGGACTAGACGAAGTAGTTTGGTAGGTGGTCTTGTGAAAGTATATCTGTTGGTCTAAAGGAAGTAGTTTGATGAGTGATCTTATGTTATGCAGTGTGAGAGCAGATGTGGTCCTCTCCAATGACATCGCAATGTTAATGTAACTATATTTTTTCCATATGTTTGAACACTTCGGTCACTAGTGTTGGTTACAACGTAGCGTGGTCCTGTCCTAGTACTTAATGTGGTCGTACTTTTTGCAGGGTGGTTGCGAGTGCACATACAAGTGCGTAATGACTACACCAAACAATCAGGAAATATAAGAAAAAATTTTTAACACACCGCACAACGGTTATCAATACAACGCGCAACGGAATAGTTAAAACAGAACACACAACCAAATTTTCAACATAGCGCACACCAACAAAATGGACACCAATCCAACTTTCAAACGAGGACGCAATTTTCAAGGGCAAACAACATGACCAGACAATCAAGAAGACAACCAATCGAGCCGATGGAAGTTGATTACGTCTTAATAGAAAATTTTCCGAAACGAGCCTCGGAGGAAGAAATATACCAATGATAGACGCAACAATAGGAGGAATTAAGGTAACATTATTAATAGATGCAGGCGTAGAAGCATCAGTGATAAAGCCAGGCATTTTTCCTACAATATGAGAAAAAAAATTTAAAATGCCAAAAAATGTTATAACGGGTAGACAAAAGGAAATAGCAGACAAATATATTTTAACATGGTTACCTATTGAATTTTATGATAACACAAAACGGACAATAACTTTTCTAGTAATGAACGCCTTTAATAATAGAAAATATGACGGTATATTAGGAAATGACGTCGTAATTCCATTAGGAATTGAGCTCTCGTATAAGCAAAATGAACTAAAAGTGAATGGACAGAAAATAGAATTAAAAAATTAAGAAAAATATAAAAGTGAAGAAACGAATAGAGAAGAACATTATGAAGATATAAACGATTTATTTAAAGAATAAAATATTAAAGATTTTTATGGACAAGAATCAGGTGAGTACATAAATGAAATATTAAAAACAGACGAGTTAATTTACGTAAAAAATGAAAACAAAAATATTTTCAATAAATTGAAAGATGAGGAAATGAATTCAGAAGAATGTGAATCATTATAAAAATTGATTAATAAAAATAAAGATTTATTTTTCAAGCAAGGAGACGTGCTGACAAGTGTAAAAGAAATACAACACAATATTGACACGAACACAGATAGACCGATATATAGAAAGTTATATCGATATCCCGAAATACATAAAAATGAAATCAGAAACCAAATTACGGAAATGGAAAAAAATGGAATAATAAAGAAAAGCTGTTCGCCTTACAATGCACTCTTATGGATCGTTCCAAAGAAAATGGATAATTCAGGAATGCAAGAATGGAGAATAGTTGTTGACTATCGCAAATTAAACGAAATCACGATTGAAGACAAGTTTCCTATACTTAATATCGAAAGTATTTTTGATAATTTGGGAAAAGCTCAATATTTCACAACGTTGGATTTGGCCAAAGGATTTCATAAGATTTTAGTAAACCCGTTGGATAGACATAAAACCGCATTTTCAACAGAATACGGACATTATGAATACGTTCGAATGCCATTTGGATTAAAAAACGCACCAGAAACTTTTCAACGCATGATGGACCATGTCCTACAACCATTCATAAACAATATTTGTGTAGTTTATCTCGATGACATACTAATTTTCAGTACAAGTCTTCAGGAACACGTAAGTTCAATTAAAAAAATATTTAACAAACTAAGAGAATATAATTTAAAAATTCAGATTGATAAATGATCATTTTTTAAAAAAGAAACAGATTTTTTAGGTCAAATCATCACGAACGAAGGACTAAAACCAAATCCGAAGAAAATTGAAGTGATAGAAAAATTTAAACTACCTAATACGGTCAAGGAAATCAAATCATTCTTGGGAATAACAGGATATTACATGAAGTTTATAAAAGGTTATAGTCGCATTGCATATCCTATGGTAAAGTATTTAAAGAAAGATAAGAAAATTGATACAAATGACATCAAATATATTAACGCTTTTAAAAAATTAAAGCAACTTCTCATTGATTTTCCAATTTTAAAATACCCAAATTTCGAAAAACAATTTGTCTTAACGACTGATGCAAGTACATTCTGTACTTTCACAAGACGGGCATCCCATTTGTTACGCAAGCAGAACACTTTGTGACAGTGAACAAAATTATTCAACAATAGAAAAAGAGCTCTTAGCAATAGTATGGGCATGTAAATATTTTCGACCGTATTTATATGGCAAACGTTTTAAATTACAAGCAGATCACAAATCATTAATATGGTTAAACAACTTAAAACAGGAAAATAGCAAATTTACTAGATGGAAACTAGCTCTTAACTTAATATTTGATATTGAATATAAGTTAACACACATAGCCAAACCACCATCTGCTTATTCATTTCACCTGTAGTGCATCGAAGTGCTTACGATGCAACTTACCTTCCGCGCATGCCAACAACAGCAATAACAACAGTATGCGAAATCAGCGACAATAACATTCCCATAGGTACGGAAAGTGCTGACACTTTGTCTGCAGAGTAGCGTGTGACAGCAATAACGACAACAACGGCGAACCGCAGTGGCAGCGGCAGCGACGCTTAGGGTAGCGTTAAGTTAGGAATTGGCTTTTGTTTAGGGAAATAGTTAGTCTAAGACCGACTCTGTAATCGAAAAGATTTGGCTGCTCCTGCATAGCAGGAGAAATAAAAGTTTAAAAAATTATAAGTGAAGAGACTTCATTATTGGCGCCCAACGTGGGGCCACGCGCGGAAAAAGATACCGTAAAATCCTTATAAAAGGATAATAGTCTAACAATTCGCAAGGTGGCCGCGAGCTCGATACCCGCGAGTAACAACCAAAATTTTAAGTAAAAATAAAAACAGCGCTTAAATCAACAAGCTTAAGGATTTGCACGTCGCGCCTAGATGTAGCCAGCGAGGGACTGAGGAGAGAATCGGACTAAGCTGTGGACATCCCCATTAAATATAAAATAATAAAATATGATAACTTTTCACATATACTTGTTTTTGACGGTTATTTCCTGGACGCAGGCGAAATTATTTAATTACACCAACTCACACTACATGATGATTTCAACTGGGAAAGTTGCTATTCACGACCAATATGGTATTTTGCTACATAAAACTAACTTGACGAATTACGAAACTATAGCGACAGATACGGAAGGGCTGCTTGAACAGTTTCCACATTCTCCTGCAAGGAAATTGCTCCAAGCGGATGCTGGTCAGATCCTCGTTTTGTTGGAGACTCTGAAAACCCATCACCGACATTCACGTGGTATCAACATTATAGGTACTGCACTGAAATACATCGCAGGGACACCCGACTTCGACGATTTTAACGAGGTCGCAACCAAAGAACGTGAACTGATTGAGGCTAATAAACGACAGATTACAATTAACACTCAGCTTCAGACAAGAATAAATAATCTGACACGAGCAATGAATGACCTACTTAAAATTACAAAAGAAACAATTGTGGACACAGGGCATTTATTTGGGTTGGCTACAGCAAGAAACAGGGCAGTACTAGCAGACCTCACAAACATAGTTGATTCAGTGACACTAGGAAAGCATAACATAATTATCATAAAACGGAAATTCCAAACTCAACAAACGAAATAATACACGGAGATTTATATATTGCGGAAAGACAAATATTTTTCACGTTTATTGATAAATTTAGTAAACATTTGTTTATTGTACCGATTACCGATAGAAATAGTCAAACGTTTATTGAAACTTTAAATTATAGACATTCAATTTTTGGAAAACCAAAAAGATACGTTTTTGATATAAGTTTAATTATTCGTACATGCGTGAATATTTGAATAACGAAGAAATAAATGTACACTTTACATCACCATTAGTTAAAACGGGTAATAGTGATATAGAAAGAGTACACGGAACCATAAATGAACACTTGAGACTTTTAAAATCACAAAATAACAAAGAAACGATTACAAAAAGAATAGTAAAATCAGTACAATTTTATAATAATAGTATTCATTCGACTACAAATAAAAGCCAAACAGAATATTTCAATACATAACCAAAATTTGAAGAGAAAAATTATACCAGATATAAATAAAGAAGACATATTTATAAAAGTTGAAAAAATAAGAAAAAGTGATCCAAAATACAAAAAAACAAAAAAAAACAATTAAAAGATGGTAAAATTTTAGACAAAAGAAATAGACATGTAAGTTAACACAGCACTTCAGACAATTCCCACCATCGGTCAGCAACTCAGTACGAAACTCGAAACCCAGCAATAGCTGAAGTCGCATCAGCAATATTAGCGGCTTCACACGCGCATCCGATTAACTGCTGACTATAGGGAACGTGACCCAGTACAAGCGTAGGTTTAATTTAGACTTAAGGTAAAAATTGTATTCAGTCTTAAGACAACATTTTTATAATAAAGACGCGGACGCGAGTCCGCTATCCCTTTTTAAAAATCAAAACCACAAACTAATGAAAATTAAAAAGTAAGGCTACGCGAGTGAGTAAAAATTACAATACCGAGTAATACACAAAAGCGGCTACCGGAGCCCCAAAGGATAAAGAATAATAACGTCGAAGGACCAAAGATATCCTGATGGGAAGCTGTCCCCTTACACCGGACTGAAAGCGTTAGGATCCGATAGTGAGGAAACGCACCCTCCACCACGTGCGCAACGAGGGACCCTAGTAGGACAGCAAACGGGACGACACCCCTTGCGCCAGGAGGCTAGATATAAGTAAGCATATAGTTTAAGAAATATTAAATTAATTAATTAAAAAATTAGGAAATTAGAAATTAAATCAGAGAATTATAAACTATAAACAAAATAAGAACGGCTTGTACAGCCAATAAATTATAAGAATGAAAGAGCCGAGATTCACCACCTGACGGGGGACCCCCCGCTTCTTAATAACTGCAGTCCAGCTCTGCGATTCACCACCAAAGGGACCCTCCAGAGGATAAGGACATATAACTAAAAACAATAATATCCTCAAAATATCCAACAAAATTATGCCAAACAATCCCATACGACCCATACGACCTGCTGTGCTAAACGCACCCACCGCAGGCAATACCCAAACATCCCATCCTGTTCCAAATTCTGGCGAAATGAATCTGGAACAATTAACCAATATTATAAGTGGCATGGTCACACACATTTTAGGACACGAAGGACGAAACATAGTCCAAGCTGCGCTTAATCCAAACGCAAACTTTGCAAACTTAACTGACGTGACTATAGACCCTACACTGAGAAACAACATCAACGACTTAGACAGAATCCCTGATGTGGTAAGATGTCTTCGTGAATTCTCTGGGAATCCAGGAGAATTCAGTTCATGGAAGAAAGGCGTGGACAGAATTTTGGAAATATACGAACCTCAAAGAGGATCGCCAAAATACTACGGTATCCTTAACGTAGTAAGAAACAAAATCGTGGGCAACGCAGACATTACCCTCGAATCATATAACACACCTTTAGAATGGAAGGCTATTTCAAAATGCCTTACTCTCCATTACGCCGATAAAAGGGACGTAGGTACCTTAGAGTACCAAATGACGTCATTAGCTCAAGGTAACCATACTATTCAGGAATTTTACCAAAGGGTATATTCGCACCTATCTCTCATTCTTAATAAGCTTGGTTGCAAGGAAATCGGTGCTGAATCCATGCATTTACTCACACGAACTTATCGTAACAAAGCCCTTGACACTTTTATTCGAGGACTGAATGGCGATTTGCCAAGGCTTCTTGGCATGAGAGAACCCGTAGACCTCCCTCAAGCTCTTCACTTATGTCTTAAGTTAGAAAACCAGAAATTTCGTTCGCATTACGCGATCAATAATAATTCCCACGTTAGAAAAGCTCAGGCCTTTCGCCCACCTCTTCCGCCTAAAAAGGCCACCAACGAATTCTACCCACAATTGGCTTACATTCCTAAGCCATATTTATCTAAACCGAACTACGTGCCTCAGCAACGGCAACAACCAAATTTTAACTATAGCAATTCTCCAAACTTTCGGCCAACATATCAACATCCCGCTAGGCCACAACCCCCACGTCCTTTCGGACTTCCACGTCCAGAGCCAATGGATGTAGACCATTCCCTACATACAAAAGCGGTTATCTTTATGAATAGAAATGCACCCAATAACCAAGCTTGGAAACGACGGTGAATGAATTTACACGACTCCCATTCGGGATGAAAAACGCTCCTTCTATATTTCAAAGAGCCTTAGATGATATTCTAAGAAACTATATAGGTAAAATCTTATATGTCTACATTGATGACATAATAGTTTTCGGCGAAGATGAAGAAAGCCATCTCCAAAATATTGAACAAATATTTCGCACTCTCAAAGAAGCAAATATGAAAGTTCAACTGGACAAGTGCGAATTCTTCCGAAATGAAGTCGAGTTCCTAGGCTTTATTATTTCACCAAGTGGTGTAAAAACCAATCCTTCAAAAGTTGAAGCTATACAAAATTTCCAATGTCCGAAAACTTTGAAAGACTTAAGATTTTTCCTTGGCCTTTCCGGCTACTACCGCCGCTTCATAAGGGATTATGCTAAATTAGCAAACCCCTTACTTCGCTCTTAAGAGGAGAGGATGGACGCATTTCAAAAAATGCATCCTGTAAAAAGCAGATAACTCTCATTAGCGCAGCCCTAGAAGCCTTCAATAAAATAAAATCCTCACTCGTTTCAAAGGAAGTAGTTCTAGCATATCCCGACTTTAATAAAGATTTTCACCTCACCACTGATGCATCTAATTATGCTCTCGGAGCAGTCTTAGAACAATCAGGCAAACCCATAGCATTCATATCCCGTTCACTAAGTAAAACCGAAGAAAATTACGCCGCAAATGAAAAATAAATGCTGGCAATAATATGGGCACTTAATAGTTTCAGAAGTTATTTGTATGGTTCACCCAAAGTAATCATTTTCACAGACCATCAACCCCTAACCTATGCATTAAGTAATAAAAATTATAACAGAAAAATTAAAAGATGGAAATGTATTCTCGAAGAGTACAATTACGAAATGAAATACAAACCAGGAAAGACAAACGTTGTAGCCGACGCACTATCGAGACCTCCACAGACTGACGTTAACGCCCTTAAGACTACTGACCATAGCGACGAAAGTTCCGCACATCAGCTAATCGGTGACATAGATAACTATACGTTTGAAATACCATTTCCCTGTTTCCATGGACATACAATTACAACGCACATGTTAAAATTATACAGTCCAAAGCAATAGAACATATAAAAAACCCAATCAGAGAATTAATGATCTCATTTGGAATACCAAAACAAGTAATAGTAGATAAAGAAAAATCTCTCAATTCAGCCACAATATTAACTTTACTAAAGGTCCAAATGTCTATTAACGTATATACCACACCACCCTATAGTAGCACTAGTAACGGACAAGTAGAAAGATTCCATAGTACACTTTCTGAAATAATGAGATGTTTCAAAGCAAACAACATAGGAATAACGTTCGAAGAATTATTATTCAAATCTGTGCAAGAATATAATTCAACGATACATTCAACAACCAGAAACAAACCCATCGCCACATTCTTTGGGAATAGAATTGTTAACGACCCGCAACAGTTAGAGCAGCAGAGAAACAAAAATATTATATTACTTAAGGAAAAACAGGAACAAGATCTTTCTTACCATAACAGCAAAAGATCAGAACCTAAAGAATATTCTCCAGGAGATATAATTTATGCAAAAATAAATAAAAGACTTGGTTCAAAACTAACTCCAAAATATAAAAAAGAAATAGTATCTGAGAATAATAGAACAACAGTTAAAACAATGTCAGGACGTATAATTCACAAATCTCTAATAAAAACTTGACTATCTATTTTAGGAACAATGAATCTATCCAAATTTATAATTATTTTCACGGTGATTACATCTTCACTAGCAGATGTAAAAATTTTGGACTACAGTAAAGCTCAACTCATTACAATAGACAACGGAAATGCAAAAATACAGGACGGAACACTTAGACTAATACACCTCATTGACCTAGACCGTTACGAACATTTCCTGACAGAAACTTATAATGAAATAACCACTCAAGTCCCTAAAGATAACTTCATTTATCCTTTCCTCAAACATGAAACTACCCAAACTTTTGAAATCACCCTTAAATCGGTAGAAAACAAAAAGAAGAGGAGATCAATTGACATATTAGGAACGGCATGGAAATACATCGCCGGATCTCCTGATCATAATGATCTTAATATTATATGTAAATGACAATTTGAATAATCTGAACTAAAATAATAATAATCAAATAATTATTAATAATTTATTTGAAAAACGTATAAATAATATAACAAATATTGTCAATAAAATGTTAAATACCATAAAAAAGGATGAAGACACTATAACAGAAATTATGATAAATTTACAAAACAGAATAAGATTGATCAAAGAAGAATTAATAAATATAAAATATGCCATCCAATGGGCAAAACAAAATATAATAAACTCAATACTTTTAAGCATTGATGAAGTTAAATTTTCTATTAATAAACTAAAGGAGGAACAAATTCCTTTTAAAACTGCCGAAGAGGCACTGAAATTCTCAAAGATAAATGTACTAAGCAAAGATATGACGATTCTATATATGATAAAAATTCCGTTAACTTTTTATGAAATATTTAAAAAAATAATTATAAAACCTGTAAAGAAAGAAAACAATTATGTAATTAAAACGGACTATAAAGAAATTCTTAAAGGAAAAAATAAAATATACGGAATTAAAAATGAATGTGAAAATTTTAACGAAATAGCAATTTGTAAAGAAATTAATCTAATAGATCTAAGTAAAGACGATGGTATAAGTAGAATAGTAAATAGCTTAAATTCCACATGTACCATAACAAACGGGAATCACGTGCCCACAATCGAAGAAACGAAAACTGGAATAATATTGCTGAATAAATTTAATGGAAAAATAGAAGCCGATGGGGAAACTAAAGAAATAAATGGAACACATGTCATAATATTTTACAACTCAACAATCAAAATTAACAATCAAATATTTAGCAATATCGAAGCAAAAACAATTGAAGCCATTCCCGCAATTTTGCAACCAGCCCCAATAGAAAAAGAACGTATTGAATTGCTATCATTGGGAGCTTTAAAAGAATTACACCTCACCAACATCAAGCGGATAAATTCTCTTAAGAAAGCCACACTATCTATTGGCAGCCTGACATCGGTAGCTTTAACTACCCCCATAATAATTTTTATCTTATTACGGAAAAAGAAGATTGAAATAAAATATATAGAGAAGGAGACAATAAGACCTAACATGAGTCAAATAGTTACCCTTCCAGAAGAAACTCATAATATTCCAAATTATATAAAATTTAACGATCTACCTTTCTATTGATGATCGAGGACGATCATATTTAAGAGGGGAGGAGTTAACACAGCACTTCAGACAATTCCCACCATCGGTCAGCCACTCAGTACGAAACTCGAAACCCAGCAATAGCTGACGTCGCATCAGCAATATTAGCGGCTTCACACGGGCATCCGATTAACTGCTGACTATAGGGAACGTGACCCGGAACAAGCATATATTTAATTTAGTCTTAAGGTAAAAATTTTATTCAGTCTTAAGACAACATTTTTATAATAAAGACGCGGACGCGAGTCTGCTATCCTTTTTTAAAAATCAAAACCACAAACTAATGGTTTAATTTACATAAGCACAGGCACACGACCAGATGTACCATATAGTGTCAATTATTTGAGTAGATACCAAAGTTGTTATAACCAAACTCATTACAAATATGCAATGAGAATCTTAAAGTATTTGTATAAGACCAAAGATCTAAAGTTAACATACTATGATAATGCGGATACTGAAATATTGGATTGTATGGTATATTCTGACTATGCAGGAGATAATGTAGACAGGAAATCTACAATTGGTTTTATTATAAGATTGTTTGGAAATTTAATTAATGTTAAAACAAACAAAAAAAGAAAGAATTCATTAGGTTATAAGGTTACATTTAAGTTTATATAATATGAGATTATAAATTTAAGGAGGCGTGTTGTAATTTAGTAAATATTATAATCTTATTTGAATGAACATGATGGGTATATGAAAAGCGCCATCTATGATTGTCAAGCAAAATATATAAGTTAACGTAAAATATGTTAACAGTGCCAAAGGCACTTCACTTCCGCTCCCAAGCTTTTGCTAACGCAGCACACGCGCCAACGTTCTGGCAGCGATCAGAAGGGAGTTCTAGGAATCCGATCACCAGACAAGACAGGTGACCGGATCAGTTAAGGCTAGTTTAAGCTTACATTTAAGTTTGATAATTGTAATTATTTCAGTCCGTTTTTAGACTCGAATAAAGACGGCCAGAGCTCGTGCTCTGACCAAAATAAAAATACATTTTTTTTATTATTTCCCGCGTAGGAGAAATTAACTCATACCATCTGTTAAAATTACACATACACACTAACTCTGAAAAAAGATCCTAGGTGTGAAGCAATAAGAAGAACGCGTGTGCTCTAATAAAAACAAAAAATAAAGAAGAAATTAAATTGTATTTTATTATATAAAAATCACCATTTCAACACATACAATTAGTTGTAGGTGTCCGTATTACAAGAGTGCTGCCGATTAATTACTCAAAAACTCACGAGATGGCTGTGTGTTTAGTTTCCTTCGCCTCACTTCTCTTCAATAGAAAAAAATTACGTTTATAATCTATGACTTTTTTATCTGTTCAGTGAATGCGTCATCACAGCATTCGATTAATTTGTTTGTTGTTCGTTCGTTTTTTGACTAAGTGACTGTTTATTAAACATACTGTGAACAACGCAATAAATACAGATTTTTATGTAGTGTTTGTTGCGGAATAATAACTAATTGGAAGTACGTAAGTAAAGCGTTCCTTATTTTTATTTTTCAGTTTGTTCTGTTATTTGTGATTATTAAATCTAACCATGTATGTAAGTCATTTAAATTTACTTGTGCAAATGAATAATTACTAATGAGCGTTGAAATAACTAATAAGTAATATGTGGAATTCCCAATTGTTGGAAATGTTCATACTTTACTATTACTTCATGTCCGTTCATCTATGTATATGTATAACCTAAAAATGGTTTGTTTTGTATACATAAAAAATAATAAAGCTCCCATCATTTTTTATTTACATAAACTACCGATTTTACTCGAATTTTATTTTAATCAACTTACGTATTCATAATATAGTTTTTTCTCGTAAGTAAAAGTGCTGCTAGGTAAGACCGCCGGGTGAGGGATGGGATAATATTTGATGTTAATGGGTGTTCATAAAGATATGAACATGAAAGTTTTGTAACCTTAAGATAGAATTATATATACAAAATTATATTTTTGACACAACTACATTAATACATAAAAATATACATGTAAACAATAAATTAAATAAAAAGTATATACAGTCCACTAAATGTCAAGTGCAATAGTAAGCAACAAAATTGTAATATGAGACTTGCTCATAAAAATGTGAAAATCATTGCACATAAAAGAAAACTCATAAATTAGAGTATACATAATACTAATATTAAAATACAAAATATACATACTCGAGCAAATACTAATGCACACAAGCAGTTAAGAAATTAGAATTAAGAAATGTATTGAGGGAAGAAATTTTAATAAAGAAAAGCAGAGTCAAAAGTGAACTCTCACAGTACAGACTTAAGCAAAGACTGTCTTAATCTGTACATTTGGTCCTTCGATCCTCTTTTTGAAAAAGAGTGCAAAAAGTGCAAGTACTAGAAGCCTCTTAAAAGAAAAAGAGCATTACTTAGCCAAGTAAAAATAAATGTAAGCCGGAATAGCAAAGACCAACCGCATTTATAAAAATTACTTTTAGTAAAAAGTTAAAAAAAAATTTAAAAGCGTCCTTGTGCCTATAACAACAAGAACAGTGCAAAAAAAATATATATATATATGTATATACAAAACCATCTAAAAAGAAGCAAATATGAAGAATTTGCTAACACGACAGAAGGAGTTGGGAGATCTAGCTGCGTTGGAGGAGCAGAAAATCCTGAGCGGAAAAATAAGAAAGGCTTCATGTCTGGAATATATGGATCATATTCAGACTGTTATGAAAGAGTTTACTGCAAATCATAATAAAATAATGGCTAAGAAGAGTCAAGAAGCTGAGGAATACATTGCGAAGAACTACTTCGAGCATGTAATGCAAACAATGGAGAATTCTATTCAGAATTTAAGAATTCAAAGTACTGCCGAAGGTGTTTCAGCAGTGAGCAGCATGTGGCAAATAGAATCTACGCCACAAACTATTCAGGTCGCACCACCTGAAGCCGCGTCTGGCGTTGAAAGAAAATATCAACGTCGAGCAAAAATGCTCAAAAGCACGATGGATGAAATACGAAGAAATGCATTGGATTCTCTCGAGCAAATGAGAGAATTCAAAACCAAGCTTCAAATACAATTTGAAAATGTTGAAGAATCATATTTTGAAACTCAAAATATCAAATTAGTTGAAACAACTAAAGAATCTATTGAGGAACAAATAGATGTATTTCGTCAAGAATACAAAATCATCATCGAAAGGATAACGGAGAAATTAAATAATTATAATTCGCCACAAACAATGTATTCCAATATAAAACTGCAGGAAATTAAAATTCCGATGTTTTACGGTGAAATGAAACAATGGTCGTCATTCCACGATGTTTTTAAAAGTTTGGTGCATGATTCGAAGCACTTTACAGAAGTGGAAAAGATGTTCCGATTGAAGACATCATTAGGTGGAGAAGCTGGTAGATTAATTCAACATGATGAAACACAACTGGGACGAGTTACTTGACGAGAATTTAACAAAAGAATGAGATAAAACGAATAAAAATTCCTAGATGGTTTGAAACTAAAAACAACTTTAAATTTGAACTACATGGATTCGCAGATGCTTCAGAGAAAGCTTATGCAGCAGTTGTATATACTAAAGTTGGATCAGTTATAACAATTGTTGCTGGTAAAACTAAAGTGAATCCAATTAAAAATAAGAAAACGTTACCAAAACTGGAACTATGCGCGGCTCACCTACTTGCTAAATTGCTGCAAAGGATAAAAACAGTCATCAACAGAGAAATGAAAATATTAGCTTGGAGCGATTCAACTATAACGTTAGCATGGATAAATAATTGCCAAAGTAAAGACAGATTTATTAGAACACGAATAGAAGAAATCAAATTACTTGTTTCCAATGCGAAATGGCAACACGTTGGAACAAAGGACAATCCAGCTGATGTAGCAACCAGAGGGGTACTGGCGAACAAACTAATAGAACACGATCTATGGTGGAAGGGACCAAAATGGTTGCGAGAAGAGGAACATCATTGGCCAATAAAGAAGATTATTCAAATCGATGCAACGTATGTGACCACCTCAGAGGAATTACATTTCTTGGATAAGGTAATACATAAATATTCTAGTTTAAGCAAATTAATAAGGGTAGTAGCTTATATTTTGCGATTTGTAAAAAGAATAAGAGGGAAAAAATGCCCTGAATACTTAGTTAAATCTGAAATGAAGGAAGCTGAAGAAATGTTAATAAGATATCAGCAAAAATTACAATTTAGAGAGGAAATTCAGAGTTTAGAAATAAAAAAAGAAATTAATCATAAAAGTAGCATTGCAAGCTTAAATCCAATTTTGGATAATAAGGGAATCCTTCGTGTAGGAGGTAGATTGGGTAATTCAAATCTTCAATTTAATCAAAAGCACCCAATAATATTAAATAAGTCACATTTGTCATCATTGATAATTGAAAATATTCATAAAATAACTTTACATGGAGGAAACAAGTTAATGGAATCAATGGATTGTTGGATTGAAGAATTCTATAAAAAAGACAATTCGAACTTGTAGTAGATGCGTACGTTACCGCAAAGAAGTAGCAAAACAATTAATGGGAAATCTTCCAGAATTCCGAGTATCTATGTCAATTCCATTTACACACGATGGTATAGACTATGCAGGACCGATTCATATGAAATGTTCAAAAGGACGAGGACAAAAAACATTTAAAGGATATATAGCTGTATTTGTTTGTATGGCAACAAAAGCTATTCATTTAGAAGCAGTAAGTGATTTAACAACCGAAGCGTTCCTAGCTGCTTTGAAAAGATTTTTTGCTAGAAGAGGTAAAAGTCAACATATATATTCGGACAATGGAACAAATTTTGTCGGAGCTTGTAGAAGATTAGACCGATATTTTAAAATGGCAATCAAAAATAATTCAGCAGATAAAATTCAATGGCATTTCGGGCCCCCGGCAGCTCCTCACTTCGGAGGAATTTGGGAGGCAGGAGTGAAGTCGGTGGAATATCATTTAAAAAGAGTGATAGGCGAAAGTAAGTTGACATTTAATTGCTATCACAGATTGAAGCAATACTGAATTCACGACCTTTATGTGCGATAGATAGTGAAAGCGATATAGACGTTTTAACGCCTGGCCATTTTTTAATAGGATGTCCAACAATAGATTGTCCTGAAGCAATTAATGATAACCAAATAGGTTCATTAGATAGATGGAAATTAGTACTACCTGGAAATTTATAAATCGATGACTGCTAAAGGTTTAATTGTTGATTCACGGCTAGTCATAAGCCTAGAAATTCCTTTAATATCGTATGAACCGTCAAACGTATATAAATTAAATCCACTTCCAATAAATTACAAAGGGAATATGATTATTCCAGAAATAAAGGCAGAATATTTAATATACAAGTTTGATTTGAATCAATATTCACTTATAAACCAAGTAGATCTAGATAAATGTTCTACTAACTGAGGGAATCATTACCAATGTCCTGGAAATTTAGCTTGGAAATCAGCGACGGATAATTCATGTGAAGTAGCAGCTTTAAAACAATTAGAAAATGAAGCATGTGATTTCAAATCTTCTACAAATGAAAACGTTTGGATAAAATTATCTTCTCAAAATCTGTGGCTTTACAAATTATTTAGCAAAGCAATGATATATCTAGAATGTGATAATAATCAACAAATGCATATAGAAATCCCTAGTCAAGGCATTATGACAATAAGAGAAGGATGCACAGTCCGGCATGAAGGAGTAACTGTAACAGCATCTCATCACATACAATCTGAAATTAAAAAAGAATTGCTATCCTCTTCTTGGGTTAAAGATATTGAAGATATTCCAGAACTACAAATAAAACCTTTTGATTCAACATTAATAAACAATACCAAAGATATCGTACATCTTAAGCAACAAATAGAACTCCTCAAAACAGAAAATATAAAATTAAAAGGTATAAATTTTCATCACGTAAGTGGTCACGTTTCGCTAACATTAGTTTTGATAATAGCATTAATCATTACTATTTTATATATAAGATCCAAATGTGTAACAAGAACTGTGACTGTTCCATTTGAACTTCCAGTTAGACATAATTAAAAAATATTAATAATAAAACATAATATACAAGTAAAGTTAAGATACAACTTTGGCCCCTGGCAGAATGTTTATAAAGATATGAACATGGAAATTTTGTAATCTTAAGATAGAATTATATATACAAAATTATATTTTTGACACAACTACATTAATACATAAAAATATACATGTAAACAATAAGTTAAATAAAAAGTATATACAGTCCACTAAATGTCAAGTGCAATGGTAAGCAACAAAATTGTAATATGAGACTTGCTCATAAAAATGTGAAAATCATTGCACATAAAAGAAAACTCATAAATTAGAGTATACATAATACTAATATTAAAATGCAAAATATACATACTCGAAATACTAATGCACACAAGCAACAGATAAGCCAGTATCAAGCGTGTGTACGTATGTGTATAAGTGCGTTAGATGCACTAATCTAAAAAGCAATAAAGATATAATACATATTTACACATGTGTATGCACACTAAGCATATACACATATACATATATACATAGTTAAGAAATTAGAATTAAGAAATGTATTGAGGGAAGAAATTTTAATAAAGAAAACGAGAGTCAAAAGTGAACCCTCACAGTACAGACTTAAGCAAAGACTGTCTTAATCTGTACAATGGGAATAAGAATGCTAATTATTGCTAATAGGATTTTGAATATCACTCAAAGCTAGTATATAACTAGTTACTAAGTTTCATTGTTTATAAAGTTTAATGAGAAACTAATGTGTTTTTCAGCATGTCGGGTAGAAGTGATCTATGGAATCATTTCATAAAAAAGGACTTAGGAGGCACATGCAAATATTGTCACCAGGAAGTAAAAACTAAGGGAAACACAACAAACTTGCGTAATCATTTACTAAGACGACATCCAACAATTAACACTGTAAGTCTCAAAAAGAAGAGTGAGAGTGAAAGTGGTGGTGGTAGTAAATGTGATAATGCACGAAATGGTGAAGGAAATGAACAAGTTAGTGCTGCATTTCTTATACCAGATTCAAAATAACTATGGTTTTTTATTTTAGGTTGTTGATAACATGATTTTAGACATCGTGCCAGTTCCAGATTTGCAAAATGCTGATAATACGGATACTGAAAGCGTGGCTTCTTCTGCTGCCTCTATCAGTCTTAAAACAGCAAACATTGACATCTTGCTTAACAAATATAAAATCATTTGGAGGTAGGACATGATACAAATCTTTTTTCAATAAATTTTCATGAAAATCAGATGCATACAGAATTGAAAATTGTAGCTTTTATTAATTTTCAGATAATGTTGTTAAGCGTGGTCAAATAACAAATGCAATAGTCTTCATGATAGCAAAGGATGGTTTACCTCTCAATACTGTGGAAAAAACAGGATTTCAATATTTAATGAGTGTAGAAGCACCGCTTTATAAAGTTCCAGCCAGAAAAACAATTACTCATATGATTGACGATAAATATGACATTCTTTCGACACAACTGAAATTAAAAATACAAGAAGTAGAAAAATTATCTTTAACTGCAGATGTTTGGACTGTCTCGTATAATAGTCAAAGCTACTTAGGCTTAACTGGTCATTGTAACTGTCATTGGACAATGGCGCAAATATCGTTAAAGCTGTCACAAATGTTTATGGCAAAAATAAACACATGCCATGCTTTGCCCACACATTAAACCTAGTAGCATCAAAACCATTTGATACTAAAGATGGACTGGAAGAAGCTAAGAATTTACTAACAGCTGTTAAAGATATAACAACATATTTTAAGCATAATACAAATGCTGCTGACTCTTTAAGGAAAGCTCAGGATCACCGAACAAAGCCTTTGGGGATTATTCAGTCTGTGTGTACGAGATGGAATTCTGTTTTTTATCAATTCCAACGATTTGTTGAATTATCCGAAATAATTGCGCCTATATTATTTAAGTATCATAAAATATTTATAAAAGATCTTATAAATATATTAAGACCATTAGAAGTAATAACAAAAGAAATTTCGGGAGAAGATTATGTTACAGCCAGTAAAATCTTACCAATAGTATCTTGCTTGACTTAAACATATAATAAAATGAAAACTTCAACTGATATTGGTGCTAAAACTAGAATTTTAATTGTGGACGGCTTAAAGAAAAGATTTGGGAGTGTCGAACAAGTTCATTTGTTGGCTGATGCGACCATTTTAGATCCAAGATTAAAAAAAAAATCATTTTGCTGACCAAGTAGCTTGTTCACGAGCAATAAATAGAATCAACACTTCAATTTTCGATAATACTCGGCAACAACTTCCACAAAATAACATTGAGGAAGTCGACGCAATACAAGGGACAGATAATGATCTTGTAAAAAAGCAAAAATAGTTAACGCAACATACGCCGAAATTGGCTTACATAGCTTTTACAAATAACCAACCACTAAAAGCTTACGTAAGCATGCGGCTTGGACAGCGGTCGCCATCCCACGGTTAAACGACACCACACGCGTATCCAGAGTAAATGACGATACAGCGCCGCCGCTACTTGAGAACGTCAGTGCTGCTTTTCAACAACAACAACGACTTCAATGCACCTTTACGTGCAACGTGACTTGCTAGCATAAATTAGGCGTAAGAAGATTTTTGTAATTAATTCTAAGTTTGGTTTTCAACAATAAACACACGGCTCGCTGCCAAATAATAATTGTGTTTTAAATGTGAACAAATAAATAAATAACTGGCGCCCAACGTGCTAGTCGCGACTGAATAAGTTAATCGAGTAAAGGCCCTTAAGAAGTGCCTCGCGCTGCGGCTCAAACTACTAAACAGGACGTGACAGCAGAATCAAAAAGGGATAACTTCGGTGGAAGAAAGCTCGCACCCAACGAAGAGTGCGCAACGTTGGACCCCAACTAGCCCCGGCAAAAAGGAAAAATCCAATGCGCCGTTGGACTTTAATGTAAGAACGTAAATTAAGAATTTAAGTGAATAGAAATGAGAGTTTAATTCAATAAAAATAAGTGAAACAGTAAATTTTTTAGTGAAATTTAGTTGAGAGAAACTTATAATAAATTAAGCAACTTATTACACAGAAGTGCATTGTTAGCGTAGATCTAGGAAAAAATACAAAACAGATTTTTTTCAATTTAAACTATAACAAAAAGCTTGTTTGTACAGCTTATAATAAAATAAAATAAAGAACCTGGATCAGTTCCAGTTCTTATAACACTAAAAACAACTCTGCGATTCACCACCAAAGGGACCCTCCAGAGATTGATAAATCCAATAAAAACAAAACGTAGTTACAAATTGGTAACATAAGAATAAAACATAATTTCAATTTTAATTTTTATGTACATTTTTTGATCATTCTCAAATTTTTCGAGTTAAAAAACTTCAAAATGAGCAATCCCGAATCCATTATCAGACCCCTCATTCTTAATACCAATGTACCACCACCATCCACTAACCCCCAGGCAACCCCAGAATTAGCCAATATAATTCGCAATATAGTATACCAGGTGATTTCGGCAGAAGCACCATCATTGATTCAGAATATTATCCACCCAACAAGCACAATAGTAACGGATCAAACAATAGACCCCAGACACGCAGGAAACTTGACAGGACTCGATAGGACACCAGACGTTGTAAGGTGCTTAAGAGACTTTTCTGGTGATCCAAGAGAGTTCGCTTCTTGGAAAAAAAGTGTTGAGAGAATCCTGAAAATATACAATAGCGAAAAAGGTACTCCACGTTATTTCGGCATTTTAAATGTCATACGAAATAAAATCACGGGGAATGCGGACGTCGCTTTGGAATCCTACAACACTCCTCTAGACTGGGAGGCCATTTCGAAATGCCTCAACACACACTACGCCGACAAACGCGATATCAGCTCTTTAGAATACCAAATGTCATCTTTATATCAGGGCAATAAAACAATAAACGAATTTTACCAAGACGTGTTCTCACATCTTTCCTTAATTTTAAATAAAATTACTTGCCTCGAAATAGGACCAGAGTCCATAAACATACTGACGAAAACCTACCGCGATAAAGCATTGGATACATTTGTTAGGGGATTAAACGGCGAACTTCCAAAATTACTTGGAATTAAAGAGCCGACCAATCTACCCCAAGCACTCCAGTTGTGTATGAGATTGGAGAACCAAAACTTCAGAACTCAGCACGCCTTCGGGAACCAACCCACATTCCGGAAATCACACCCACCACCACTTCCACCAAGGAAGCAACAGCACTTAACGCAAGCCTTTTACCCAAGCCTTGCCCACATACCACATCCAATTCCTCTCATGCAACAAACAGCATATAAAACTTTACAGCTCCAATATCAACAGTATCCTCAATACCAACGATACCTAACCTACCCGCAAAATCAACCACCAAGACCCAATTACCAACAGAACCTACCACCAAGACCAATTCAACCCAAACCCCCAATTCCAAAGGAAATAGATGATTCGCAAAGGACAAAACAAGTAAAGCGACCGAACACGATTTCAAACCAAGTACACCAACCATACAAACAGCACAGAATTAACCATATTGAACCCGTTGACAATACTATTAATGATCCAGAACAGCAGAACGAAGAGCAAGACGGACAACCATGGGAAGATTACTATAATCAGTACACTTCACACTGCAATACCCCGGCAGAAGATTCTAGCGAATTCTCCGACATTCATTTTTTAGGTTAACAAATTCAACGTCACCCTACTTTCAATGTAAAGATGGTAACGGAGAAATCCTGAAATTCTTAATAGACACAGGTTCTAACAAGAACTATATTCAACCCCAACTTGCCAAAATCCCCATTTCAAACAACGAAAATTTCTATGCCAGCTCAGTAGGAGGGAACATCGAAATCACGCATCATACTTTTCTTAACCTTTTTGGACTTAACGATGAAAATCTAAAATTTTTCATTCTACCTACCCTTAAATCCTTTCATGGAATTCTAGGTAATGACAGCCTTAAGCAGTTAGAAGCAATAATTTTCACTTCAAAAAATTATATGCTATTAAAAAATAACATAAAAGTCGTCATCAAACAGCAAAATTAATAAATAATATCGAAATTAGAACGGAACATCTTACACTTGGACAGACAGAAAAACTTCGAAATTTATGTAATATATACCCGCAACTTTTTTCCGACCCAGACGAAAAATTAACGTACACTACCGTTGTAAGGGCCGAAATTAAGACGACCACTCAAGATCCAGTATATTCCAGATATTAACTTTATCCCATGTCCCTTAAGGATGAAGTCGAAAAACAATTGACAAAATTACTCGAGGATGGTATAATAAGGCCTTCTCGATCCCCCTATAACTCCCCAATCTGGATAGTACCGTAAAAAGTTGATGCATCTGGCACAAAGAAGTTCAGAATGGTAATTGACTACCGCAAACTTAATACAGTTACGATAGCCGATCGCTATCCTATCCCAGATACAAATGAGGTACTCTCTCTACTCGGACAAAACAAATTCTTTACAGTTCTTGACCTGAAAAGTGGCTTCCATCAGATTCCATTAGTTGAATCGGATATTGCGAAGACAGCTTTCTCAGTCAACTTTCGTAGTAAATATGAATTTACCAGACTTCCCTTCAGGCCTAAAAAACGCACCCTCAATTTTTCAAAGAGCATTAGACGATATACCTCAGAAGAATATCGGCAAAATGTGCTTCGTTTACGCAGACGACTTATAATCATTTTTGGCAAAGACGAGACTCCCATCTAAAAAATGTTGAAACAATTTTTCGAACTCTACAAAAAGAACATGAAAATCCAGACGGAAGTTGAGGATTTTTAGGATTTGTCATTTCTCAAGACGGAATAAAAACCGATCCAACAAAAGTAAAAGCAATTTTAGACTTCCCACCCCCACAAACTTTAAAAGAACTCCGATCTTTTCTAGGACTATCTGGTTATTACCGCCGTTTTATTAAAAGATTATGCAAAACTTGCCATAACCCCTAACCGTACTTTTGAGAGGGTAAGAGGGACGTATGTCCAAAAATCTTTCATCCAAAATTAAAAATTACTCTCGATAATAAAGCAATAGAAGCATTTAATAAATTAAAAAAATCACTAGTATCTTCTGACGTCATGTTACAATACCCAGACTTCGAAAAAGAATTTCACTTGACAACCGACGCATCAAACCACGCAATAGAGCAATCCTAGAGCAGGACGGCAAACCCATAACGTTCATCTCCAGAACACTGACAAAGACTGAAGAAAACTACGCGACTAACGAAAAAGAACTTTTAGCCATAATATGGGCTTTAAAAACTTTTAGGAATTACCTTTATGGATCAACCACAGTAAAAATATTCACAGATCATCAACCGTTAACACATTCATTCAGTAACAAAAATACCAACAATAAGCTGAAAAGATGGAAATCGATATTAGAAGAGTATAATTATGAGAATAAATACAAACCTGGCAGTAACAATATTGTGGCAGACGCACTTTCTAGACCACCACAGCAAATAAATTCCATGTCAGCAACACAACACAGTGACGAAAGTTCAGCTCAAACCTTAATTCCATATACTGACGCCCCAATCAATGCCTTTAAAAATCAAATCTTTATTTCAACAGGTGAACCATCTTCATACCAATTTAAAATACACTTTCCTACCTATCACAGGCATATCATAATTGAAAGAGATTTTACGGCAGAAAGTCTTGCTACCATATTAAAAAGATATCTCAATCCTTCAGTAACAAATTGCATAAAAACTGAAGACAGCATCTTAGGCAAAATCCAAACAATTTATCAAATTCATTTTAGTAGATACAGGGTACGTTACACTCGAAAATTTACAAAAGACATTATAGATGAATCCGCACAAGAAACGGAAATAATCAACGAACACAATAGAGCTCATCGCAACCCCACAGAAAATAAAGCACAACTTTTAGGAAGATGCTATTTCCCACAAATGAACGCCAAAATAAAACGAATTACAAAACAGTGTAAAATCTGCTTAGAAAATAAATACGAAAGACACCCCGTAAAACCCATCCTGAAAGCTACTCCGATTCCCAATTACCCAGGCCAACTTGTCCACATAGACCTTTACTACACTAATAGTAAGATAGTGCTCACAGCAATAGATAAGTTCTCAAAATATGCTCAAGCAAAAGTCGTACCTTCTAGAGCATCCGAAGATATAAAAACACCCTTAAGAGAAATCTTGACATCATTTGGAATTCCTGAGAAAATCGTGATTGACAACGAAAAATCATTAAGCTCAGCTTCTATAACCTTCATGTTGGAAAACCAATATGGAATAGAAATCTTCAAAACCCCACCGTGCAAAAGTTCAATAAACGGACAGATAGAGCGATTCCATTCAACACTCTCCGAAGTACGGAGATGTACTAAGGCAGAGAAAATCCATACCGACTTTGAAGATCTTCTTAATAGGTCTTTGTATAAATATAATTATTCCATTCATTCCGCCACAAAAAGAAAGCCTGTAGAAGTATTTTTTGGAAGAACAGTCGGACCTAATCCTTTCGAATTAGACAGACAAGAAAATATTAAAAATCTCAAAACCAAACAAGAAAAAGACCTAGAACTTCATAATAAGAATAGAACTGATTTTAAGACATACAATAACGAAGACACTATTTACGTTCAAATAAATAAAGACCTTAGGCAATAAATTAACGCCCGTTATAAAAATAAATAGTTCAAGAAGACAAAAGGCAACTTACGATTGTAACAAAATCAGGTCGACTTTTCGTTCACAAAAGTTTCATAAAAAAATAATAATACACTCAATTTTTCATTGATCTCTGCTTGCTTTGTGCAATGCAGAGTTAAAATTTTGGACTATACGAACAGCCACTTAGTAACGATAGAAATAGGAACCGCAAAGGTCCAGACCGGAACATTCAGATTGATACACACCATTTACCTCGACCTATATGACTCCGTTCTCAACGAAATACATTCCTCAATAGAACATTACGTAACAAGGAAACGCCGTAGCTATTCATTTTTATCCCAAGAAGAAAAATCCATCCGATCCCTATTATCCCAGCTCTAAACCCAAGAGAGAACTGGGCGAGCAATAGATTCACTTGGCACAGCCTGAAATGGTTGGCCGGATCCCCAGACCATGAAGATTTGAGAATATTAAACAATAAAATAAATAACCTGTTAGTTAATAATAACCAACAAGTAATAATTAAAAAGCCTATTCTAGAAAGAATAAACAATCTGACGTATATTTCTAATGTAATATTAAATGAAATTAAGTCAAATGACATTGTCAAATTAGAAGTAGAAAAAGGTATTGAGAGAAAATTAAATTTAATTAAAGAAGTGCTAACAAATATAGATTATTCTATCCAGTGGGCGAAAGCTGGAATTGTAAACTTGTTTATGTTATCAAATGAAGAATTAGTTGTAATCAAGGAAACATTAGAAAAACAAAATACGCCTTACATAAATGTAATCGAAGCTATTGAATTTAGCGATGTCAAAACTGCATCAAATTTATCATCTATCATTTATATTATAAAATTTCCCTTGACAAGTCAAGAGCTTTGTAAATCAATAATAACAAAACCTGTAAATCTAGGAAATAAGGCTATTAAACTTGCATACGAAAATTTAATTGTTTGTAATAAAGACATATTTGGTGTCGAAAATAGCTGTAATAATGTTAACGATTTAATAATTTGTAAGCAAGATAATTTAGAAAGAGTCACGAAAAGCAGCTGCGTACCAAATCTACTAAAGGGCTAAATTTCGTATTCAGGTCAATAATAATCTTACACCAACGAAAGGATCAACCCCTACACTTGACGATATTTCAAGGACATCCAACGAGGACGCTGCATGTTCTAAAGGGGGAGGAGTTAACGCAACATACGCCGAAATTGGCTTACATAGCTTTTACAAATAACCAACCACTAAAAGCTTACGTAAGCATGCGACTTGGACAGCGGTCGCTATCCCACGGTTAAACGACACCACACGCGCATCCAGAGTAAATGACGATACAGCGCCGCCGCTACTTGAGAACGTCAGTGCTGCTTTTCAACAACAACAACGACATCAATGCACCTGTACGTGCAACGTGACTTGCTAGCATAAATTAGGCGTAAGAAGGTTTTTGTAATTAATTCTAAGTTTGGTTTTCAACAATAAACACACGGCTCGCTGCCAAATAATAATTGTGTTTTAAATGTGAACAAATAAATAAATAACTTGTACAATGTGCTTGCACAGGAAAGTCAAGGCTTAAAGGAAGAATTCAAACATTATTTATCGCAAGCAGTTGTGCACTTGAAGTATGACCCCATACTTTACTGGCAAGAACAAAAAAACTCTATTTATCACCACGTTCACTCAATAGCCAAGTGATGAGCGAAACCGCTTGGATCCCAGTAGACTTGACAGACTGTTGTTTTTAAAATGTTTAAATATTAAGCATTTGGAACTATAAGCTAAATTATCTATTTGCTTTGTAACCTAAATCTTGTCAATTTTGAAAATAAATGTCTCGTTCTATCGGATCTGATACTTTGATATGGTAATAAAAATAATTGTTATTATCAAAGTCCCTGACTTTACTAATTAAAGATCGTTAATTGTAACATTCGCCTTATTTTTAATCAAATTGATTAATACTTATATTGTAATAGAAAATTGGAAAAAAGATCGGTTTTTTGTAAATCGATATTTTAGATCTCGATTTTTTTGTGGATCGATTCATCAGATCACCATTCGAATCGATTTAAAAATCGATCTTTTTCGGAATGCATCGCCATCCCTAATGTAAACGCTATTTTCAGGCATCTGTCGGCAAAGCAATTTGCCTTACGTAGACGACGTTATTATACCTTCTAAGGACGAAAACGAAGCTGTACAAAATCTTAAAGAAGTCACCAACGTATGTCAAGACTATGGCTTAGAATTAAATTTGAAAAAAAAATGTAGTTTTTTAAAGACGCGACTACAGTTTCTTGGTCATATCATAGAGAATCAAAAACAGTACCCATCTACAGAGAAAATTTATGCAGTAATTAGGTTTAAAATTCCACAGACGTTGAAGCATTTAGAAATTTTTTTGGGCTTTATCGGATACTTCAGAAAGTTTATCCCAAACTACGCAGTAATTTCAAAGCCGTCGAATTTAACTAAAAATAACGTAAAGTTTGTAATTGGTATACAAGAAGAAGCCGCAATCAATCTTCTGAAGAAACTTTTAACTGAGAATCCAGTACTAAACATATACATCCAATCGTACGAAACTGAGGTGCATACAGACGCTTCGATAGATGAATTCGGTGCAGTTTTATTGCAGAAATTACCAGACGACTCTAGTCACCGACTGCAACGCTTTTACGAAAACCTCAGAGAAGCAGAATTTGTGCACGAGGGTGGCACGTTGGTTTCTTTTCTTACAAGAGTTCGACTATACCGTTGAGCATCGTGCTGGACGGAGTACGATGAACGTACGAAATGATGTTTGACTATTGCCATTTAATAAAATGCATGCGCAATATGATTCTTAAGTATGGCGCTAAAACGCAAGATGGGCTGGCATCTTTTAAAGTTGTGCAAAAAATATATGCCAAAGACCAGACGAATGTTAATTTTAAAATGTGCCAAAAATTAACATATTCACATGTGTACCCCGGAAGCTTGGCGAAAATGTCGGTCTCAAGAGCTACACAAGTATTTAGTAATCGGTCGCCGCGGCAATTGAGATGGCAATAAAAGAAAATTTATTGGGCTCCGATGAGCATTTAAAAAAATGCGCCAAAACAACCCAACTGCTGGTAAAACGGATGAATGGTCTGTTCGACGAATTGGATTGTAAGACGCTTTACAATCCAAATCCGCGAAGACGGCCAATACAAAGAGATTGTATTGATAAAATTAACGGGTTGAAAGATCACATCCTCTACATAAAAAATGTAAAAAAGCCTAACAACCAAATATTGCGCATGGATTCATTTGTTTTTACCATAAATGCAATGATTGCATTGAGCGGCGATATATTCTATGAATGGATGAACCAGGATGTCTTGGAAAACTTCTTTTATAGAATACGAGCTACTTTAGGATCTAACAACCATCCACCGGCACACGAGATGCAATATATTGTTGCAAGGCTACTGTCCATGCACGTATTCGCCTAGCAACTTTTCGCAAACTGGCATCAATTGCGAAGAAGACGATACAAACCTTGACTGGAATATTGGCTAAGAAGACGACCTGAAAGAAAATTTAAAACCGTCTGAGCAACTTGCCGTGGAACAAATATGTATTCCAGATGAGCACTTTGCTGAGACTGAAAAAGCAGCCGAGATACAGCTACACGGGATATGCCATATACCAGAAGGTTTTATGTAGACTAAAATGCGAAAAATGTGCCCTTTTAATGCGAAACAGTGATAACTCTTTGGAAGACTCATCGGAAGCCCTTATAAGGTCAAAAAATTATAAAGGACAAATGACCTAAGGCTGGTTAATCCCGATAATAGAGTTTTCGAAATAAGCCGCCTTCAAATGAGCTGCTATAAAGAGCTCTTTATAGATTTATAGAAAATTCATACAGAGTGGGTATAAAATCGATGATTTTAGCTCAGATTACTGCAATTACCAAACAGAAATACCCAGAGTGGTATAGCGAAGCTGGAGATTGCCTGGAACAGAGGCATCAATTTTTAGATTTCCTCATCACAGTTTTATTATTTAAAAATACGAAATGGCTGGCACACCAACAGCCAAGAGCTTTTCAAAAATGAAGTGAGGGCGAGATACTACAATAAAAGACAAAAATTAAAGAAACTGGTAACGTAGATTGTAGGCCGTATTTAATTTTTCTAGCAACTTCCGTTTTATAAAAGTTAAAAGAAATATATGAAATAAAAGTACATTAGTCAAATAACCAAAACGCATTTTTTTCTTTTTAATTTCAGATTCTTCAAAAACGTTCTGTTTATTTCTTTCAGGGTAGACTTAAGTTGTAATTAGTTTGTAGTAGTAGTTTTAGTATTTATTACGTAGTACATGTGAGCCAAGCTTTGAAAAAAGCTGGCGAAGACCTAATCTTTATTGATTAGGTTGTGTGAGAATTTGTGGTTGTAGAACGACAAATTCTGAAATTTGTGATAGTCTATTTTATTTTATCATGCATTTCAGTTGATTTTTGTATAGAAATTTGACTGGCGTAGAAGCAAAATGCGAAACAATTACACATACATATATTATGTCGTTTCCACATTTGTCTGTATGTTTGCGAAAGCAAATGTTCTACAAAAGCATATTTCTATACTTAAACAAAATTATTTGAACCATCGTATATTTCTTTCAAGCATAACCAAAGCATAATTAAGACAACGCAGCCCATCTATACGCACAAATATCATTATCCAGAAGGATAAACAACGGAATTTAATTTTTATAGAGAGTTCAGTCGAGTTTGACATAAGTCATTAAAAACAGTATTGAAAACCTTGTTCGGAAATTTAATTACAAGTGTACGCAAAAAAGCGCGTCAAGTGTCGTGACATATGTATCTTAAGATTTGTTAAACAATAAAGCTAAGTGTTCGACAAATCAAATTAAAAATACTTATAAAATGGGCAACTAAAACAAAAAGCCGTCAAATCAACGCCTAAAGTGACATCATCCACCCCCAGTAGAGGACTAACGCTTCAAACAGGACCAACTGGACCGTCCAAAGAGAATGACAAAGTTGAAGCTGATACTTCTGTTAGTTAATATTAAGCTTACATAAAAAATATAACTACCCGATATATATAAAAATATTGCATAGCAATAAATATCGGTCAAATAAATTTTAAGTATTCTAATAAGTACCCGATATATAAAAAAATATTAAAAATCTTAATAAGCAAATAAAATTTATACCCGATATATAAAAAATCTAAAAAAATNGTTAACAAAAATAAATCTATAAGTTAGCACGAACCAAGCATAAAGTGCAACTACATATGTCAACAACCACGAAATTACAGCGCAAGCGACAACTGGTAAATTCTGCCGATGCTACCTCAGCACATCCGGCACATGCCAATCGAACATGCAATCGAATTGCTTATACTAATTCTAGGAAATAGATCACGCCACTTAATAATTCCGTGGCTTAGAATAAGTATAAATTAACCAAACTGTTAAATTTAAGTTTGAGTCGTTTTTGGTCAATAAAGCGGACACGCTGTCCGCGAGGCAAAAAATAATTTTTTTGCCCAACGAATACATAATTGGTGCCCGAGCAAATTCATTCGGTCCGCTAGGAAAACTGGCGCCCGGTTGAAAAAGTATTTTCGATAGCGGTCCCTGAGTAACAAAAGTAAAAAGGAGGCATCGACGTGCCAGCCTTATGGAAAGACATAGCAGCAAGTGAAGTGAAAAAGTTTAGGGCAGCGAAATAGTTGTTGTGAAAAACATAAAAGCTTTAGCAGTGATAAAATACAACAAGCAACAATAACAAAGCAATTTAAATAGCGTTTATTGGCGACTACCAAATTGTAATTGTAACTAAAAGCGTAGATATGTACGAAAGTAATTATTATAATTAACAAAACTGTAACAGAACAATATTCTAAATCTGTGATTTTATATAAAACAGAAAACAAACACAAGCCTCATTATAAAATCCTAGTGTTAAAGATTAATTACGCGCGAGTTACATACATATGTATATAAATAAGCCACTAACAAATAGTAAAACTGATAAATTTGCTGAATTTCTTAATGAAATAAATAGCACAACCGGAAATCAGTAAAATTGTAATGTGATACCATTTCCTGTGCTATCGCAAAAATCAAATTAAAAGATACAAAACAAAATCATTTTATTAACAATATTTCCAAGAATCTGTATAAACTATTAAGTTATGAGGCTATTCCCTTAATCAGCATTTAAGTAAAAATGATGTATAAACAAGCACTTACTTTCTTGCAAAACATATGTAATAAGTATAATAAGTATTTATGATTTGTAAGCAATAATTCATTGCAATAGTAACTTTGATGATTATAATTAATAAAGTGAAAGTTCAGTCTGATTCAAATATCCAAACCAACTGGTTTATTTTCTCTAGGGTAAACTCGGTACTAACTTTTTTAAAAACGCTCGAACGCGACGAAGATACAAAATTCGCGCGATCACACATGATAGCGAGCGAGTGAATGGCTAAAAATGTTTAGCCGAGCAACACAAGCAACAACAACTATTGCTCACAAAATCAACGACGGCTACTTAAAGTTTACCGAGAAATTGAAAACAAAAGCAAAGCAACAAAAACACAAACGTAAAATAACGAGTGTAGTGTTTGATAGTGGGGCTGTACGATTTGCCAACGTTAACAACGAAGTAAACCAGCAGCAGCAGCATCCAGAAACATCAGGATTAGAGAAAAATGAATACGGGGGAAATCATGGCAATCATGCTGGTATTAGCATTGACGGTAGACGCACAACAAATCGACATCCAGGATTTAACGAATAATAACGGATATTTACCCATCAAAACTAACGAACTGAAAATAATTAATCATTATGACAAAACATTTCATTTTATCAACTTAACAGCCTACGAGGAAACAGTAGCCTTAATATCAAATAATATTAACATGCTAAAAGCCACATCTTTTGAAGATAAACAAATTTTGGACACAGTTAATAGGAACTTTGCATTACTCCAATCAAAAATAAGCGGCTTACACCCTCATTTTAAATCAAAACGAGGACTTGTAAATATTCTAGGGAAAGGATTAAAATATATAGCAGGATCCATGGACAGTGATGACGAGACGGAAATCCATAACGCACTCACAGAAATACACGAAAATCAATTATCCACAACAGCTAGTATGACGAATATAGTACACGTTAATAACTTCATATCCGAGGAAATAAACAATATAACAAAACATATTAACCAACAGCAAATCTCAATAAGTCATTATATTAATACATTTAAGGACACCATACAAAATAAAATAAAGTCATTAGAGGACAAGGTTCAATTTTTAGAGCACACATACCAAATAGAAAACGATATATCCTTTTTACGAGACCACGTAGACGACATAGGACAAATTATATTTTCCAGCAAAATAGGTATAATTCCTACAGACATCCTCACCAAATTAGAACTCGAATTAATTATAGATTTCGACAGTTACCAAAATATCAAGACAGCAGTAATATTTCAAAACAACAACATAATCATAATCCTCCTAATACCCCAATATTCACCAAATACCCTTTCACAAATCAGATTTGAACCACTTCCTAATATAGCTAACAAATCAATAGCCTAAGATACTTACGAAGTATTAATAGATTCAGAAAACAATATGTAAAACATATGTAAAAAACAATTTGGAGAAAAATTTAATAAAAATTCACAATAAATGTTTAGAAAATATATTGAAACTCGAAGAAGCAAATTTAGAAACTATAGATAAAATAAATGTCACTGAAATAGTCCCTGGTATTCTAGTATTTAAGCATTTTGATGTAGAAATAGAACACAATTGCAGTAAGCAAAAAATAAAACAGAAAGGCAACTTTCTTATCAAATTTGAAAATTGTTATATTAGTACGCTTAATAAGACGTATTCGAACATTAACATTAAAATATATGAATCATTTATTTTGCCAAATCGAATCACAAAAATTAAAGAGACAAAGAATGTAACTGAACTTGTTCTTAAATTAGAAAATCTTTATGTAAAACAAATAAATCACGAAAATAGTATCGAATTACTAATGAATAAAAATAAAAAGAGGAATTTAATCAGCATAGGCACTGATGTTATAATTATAACTATAATTTTAATAATAATTGTATACATCATTATAAAAAGTAAGCAAAAGCTAAATATTTCAATTGAGCCACAGCAACTTCAGCAAAAAGGGGACCATTTCTACAAATTTCAACACCACAAATGCATTAATCCCGATTGAGGACAATCGACTTAAGAGGGGAAGAGTTAGCACGAACCAAGCATAAAGTGCAACTATGTCAACAACCCCGAAATTACAGCGCAATCGAATTGCTTATACTAATTATAGGAAATAGATCACGCCACTTAATAATTCCGTGGCTTAGAATAAGTATAAATTAACCAAATTGTAAAATTTAAGTTTGAGTCGTTTTTGGTCAATAAAGCGGACACGCTGTCCGATTAAAAAATAATTTTTTTGGTATTCCCAACGCGGGAATACATAATTTATATAAAGTATCATATTGTTAAAGCAATAAATAGTCGAAATTGTAAATCACAGTAATGGAGCAAATTCAAGAAGCTATTACACACCTAACAGGTGCTGTGAATGCACAAATAGAACAATCAAAAATATTGAGCAATTGGATAAATCAGTTAGAAAGTAGAATTAGTCCCCATAGCGAAAGTTCTATTTCAAATAACCATATTCTTTTAACTTAGTCAGACTTAATAGGAATTAGCAGATTACCTGACAGCGTGAAAAGCCTCCCAACATTCGAAGGAGATCCGATCCAATTCATATCCTAGATCCACAACGTCGAATCTCTTTTGCAGGACTACGAAGTAGTCAGAACAAAGCCACTGTATAGAGCCATCCTACGACATATTAGGCAGAAAATTAAAGGCCCTGCAGATACGGCCTTAATCTCATACAACATATTCAATGATGATTGGGGAACAATCAAAAATTGTTTGTCACTACACTATGCAGACAAACGCGACCTTAGGACTCTAGAACACGAACTAGGAACCTTATCCGAAAAACACTTCAGCGTAGAGCAATTCTACGCAAGAGTCAATCACCAGAGTCAATCGAGCCCTTGATATATTTATCAGAGGCCTAAACGGCGAATTGTCTAGAATGCTAGTCATTCAGCGCCCCAGCAACCTACCCGAAGCATACGCTTCCTGCCTTGAAATTCAAAACATTAACTTAAGAAATTACATATTCAATATATACAAAAAATGGAGGTAGCTCTAATAAAATGCAAAAACATCATGGAATCCAAAACCAATATTTGAACCAAGGGTATTAAACCCTGCCGAAAAAAATTGAATCTATAATAAAAACATGCAAAACATACATTTCGTCGGCACTAAACCAGAGCGGAAGCCGTGCCGCCGCAATGTAGTCCGTTTCTCGACCAAACTGAGGTTTGCTGTTTTGCTATAATTATTGCTTACGTTATCATTAGAGCGTATATAGAAATAAGTACTAGTAAGTAAGAATTCGTACATATGTATGTAAGTTTATAGTAAATAAGCAAAATTTTGTATAAAATAAATGTATTCAATAAAGAAATTGGAGTTCAACTTTACAATTCAAAAGAGCGAGTAATTAATTATTTGGTGGCAACCATTAACTTACATACATATTTACGCACGTTTGTTGGCGAAGCTGTTACAGCGGCAAGGGAAGCGGTGACAATCGGCGGCCATTCGTTTATTTTTTTCGGCATTTCTACCAGCAACACAATGTTGTGATGCTTTGTCGTCGCGTCAGTCTTTCGACACATTGACTCTTTGACAAAACGTGAGCTTCGGCCTTGGTTGCCCCGTGACAACGGAGATGCGAAAAGATGCGTGCGGCACTTATTATTCCCTTATGAATGTTTGTACAAGTTAACACTAAACATATTTACGTTTCTCACCAAACATATTTACATTTCTTAGTAATTATTACGAAACGTATAAGCATATTTTTGCTATACTTTCGCTGACTATCATTTCCTGTTTACGTCCCAAATTTTGTTTAGCCCATTTCGGATCGTTGCACGCGAGTTACATATTTAAACACTACCAACCCAAATACACTTTCTTACAATGTTAATTATAAAGCCACTCCAAAGTCAACATATAAAAATGCTGACGATATAGACGAATTCATTGCTACAATAAATAAAACAATGAAATAAATATTTCACTAAATTGTAATTTGATACTATTTCCTGTCACTTGTAAATGCTAATAACGAAATGTAAATAAAATAAAATCAATTCACATACCAATTCTTGGTATTGATACAATTGTAAAAGCAAATAATGTGAAGTACTTAGTAAGCATTTCTTATGGTAAATTGTAAACTTTCGTTTTAAGAAATACTTTTCAATAAAATCAGTCTGTTTCTGCGCTCCTTCAGCGTTTCTTCGCTGTAATCAAGATAAGCCTTAGTTTTTCAATTTTTTTTTTTTAAACCCGTTTTCGGCGGTGAATAACAAAATTTGCGCGAGTTAAGGAACGTTTCATTTCACAAAAAAAAAACCAAAACATCTCTTGTTTATGCTGAATTACGCATAAACAAATAGTTAAAAGCAATTTCAATATATGCACATGGTGTGAAATAGAAATGGTATCAGACATAACGAGTGTTATCTCCTACACGCTATTCTCTCGGAACTGTTTGTAACGACAAACAATCGACTGTAGATAAATAGTGTGTCTATCTGCAAATAATATAACAGACAGCAAATAGAAACTACAAATAACATAGCAGACAGCAAATAGAAACTAGTACCATAAATTAGTAAAAATAGCTCTAAATTATCAAAATGTACTTGTCTTAGTTTTGTATTAATAAAAGAACTTGCCCGGACGGTGCAAAGTACATAATAAAGTGAATCATTTGTGATTAACTGGGGCTCAACCGTGATAGCAAATTTTTACTTGCTATCAAAAAAGGCTAGGAGACATCCTTGAAAAGACAGGAACTCCGCGATCCTAAAGAAGGATAAATTAATTATTATTATCAAAATACCACGGGAAGTAGGACTTCCAATACAAAGTGCTTGAAAAAGTAGCATACGATTCAAAGCAGATCCTGAAAAAGCGGACAGCGCCGAATCCAACAAAAACGAAACAACAGTAATCTAAGAAAGAAGATAACATGTTTACACCTCGATCAAACAGCAAGAAAGCAGCCTTTGACAAGAACAAAAATATATTCCAACTAGAAGCAAAAGCTATTAAGATGACTGAAGCGGCAGCACTCAAAGCACACATTGATGTCCTTACGACTCAACTCAATTCGTTAAAAACCGACTTCGATGCATTAAGGACACAGTCACAGTTTTCGATGACCACGGTACCAACCATGCCTGCTCTAAAACCACAAATCGCACAAGCAAGCCAAATAAGTACAGAATTTTTTAAATGCCTACCAACATTTGACGGAGCAGACCCAGATGTGGACACAGATGGAGAATATAAAAGAATTTATATGCAGCCCTGAGTATTACAATTGCGTATACATAATCAGAACAAAAGTAACAGGAGCTGCTTCTAAAGTTCTGTCAGATAATGGAACTCAACTCAATTTTCATGCTATAATCAACCGCTTGGATTATACCTATTCGGATAAACGACCACTACATGTCCTGAAATAAATAATGATGAAGCAAGGAAGTAAAACTCTCACTGAATTCCACGACGAAATACATCAAGCCTTAACATTAGCGAAGCTCAAGTCAGTCGTTAGTCAATAGCCGAAATTATACGACATTAATAAATTGCAGTTACTAAATAAAAAGTTAAATGTGTAAAATATTACTTCTAACATTAATACAATTAAACCGGACTTAATAAAAGTAAGTCTTCATTTTTTTCAACATAAGAGTGAAAAACAGTGAATACGGAAAACAACACTGCGCCATCCCACGATAAAACAAAACATTTTTTATATCTTTTTTCTCAAATACAATAAGTAATATTTCGACTACGTATACAAGATATTTATAACGTTAAAACTGAAGTAACTATTTTTTAATTATTCTCAATCGGCCTCATACGTCGACATACTCCAATACTGACATTTTTTAACTTTTTTGTTTATGGTCGACTCGATTTCCTTCTTTTTAATTTAGTACTAAAGTTGGCAACTTTGTCTGTCAAGTGTAAATGTCAATTCAACTGTCGTCTGTCAAGGTCAGTCTGTTATCCGCCCCGAGCATTCCAGTCATGTCTAGTGTTGTATGGAACTTTTTCAAAAAAAAAAATAGACAGACAAAACGTTTCATGTAATGTGTGTGGGAAAAAATTATAAAACCAGTGGCAATAAACGAATTTATCTACACATCTAAAAAATAAGCATCACCATGCGTTTTTGCAACATAAAAATAAAAACGCAAGGTCAAGTAAAGTGAATATTACACCAAGAACCAGGTTCACCCGTTTCGTTTACTAATTCAACTAGTAACGTTACATAAACCTGCTGAAATAGAAAATAACCTCATGGAATTGTCTGAATCTGCGATTTACGATGATACTGGTGTAAGTATTTTATTTGTGTACGTTTGTAGCTTTAGAATCTAAATATTTGTTCTTTTTCATAGCCAATAATTGGTCACCTAATTATGTATACTATTTATGAAGACAAGTGCAATGAAATATGTACAAAATGTTCAATATTTTTTTTCAGACTGAATTCTCCAAAGATAGTCAGAGTAAAGACTTGTGGAAACAGATTACACTCATAGATGTGTTTGAAAGAAGTTCAGGCTATGAAGGTATTTTTTATTATCGATTTCAGATTGCTATATTGTTAACTTTTAATTCATAAGAATGTTCTAATTTTATTTATTTTTTTTTTTTCAATTTAGCAGAGGGTCATAAAACAAGCCAAATAAATCAAGCTTTGGTCTACATGATTTGCAAAGACAACATGCCTCTATCATGTGTGGAAAAATCAGGATTGAAAAGATTTATGAGCGTCATTTGTCCACGCTATAAGGTTCCATCACGAACTACAGTAAGCGAACTATAATATGTATAAAATAATTATCTGTTCCCACGACAATCGGGTCTACGAAACCGGAACGGACCCGGATTTTTATCCGGCGAAGGACTGTCAACTGGGCAGAATTTCTGCCGTTACAACAACAACAACAACAACAAGATAAAATTATTATCTTATCCTTTTTATTTTTAAATGTTATTTTATTATTCATTTCTCTTTACAGATAACTGGCTTAATGGAACAACGATATGCTACTACCAAAGCCATTGTACAAATGAGCATCCTCTCCCAGGCATCCACACACACACCACACGATCACACCACATCAACTTCACAACATTGACACGCACCTTCATCATACCCACGTCACAAACCACCAAAGCTAACATTCCACCCTTAACCGCGACTGGCACGCGTGGGCAAACACCTCGAACGAGCGTTTTTCTTTAATATCCAGTTTTTTCGGCAGTTAAATCTACAGTTTTCCGGCAATTAATATCCAGTTTCCCGGCAGTTAAATCGCCAGTTTTTTCGGCAATCAATATGATATGGTGACATTGACAGCACGAAGAATGTATCAGGTAAGTAAAGTATAAAATAAATGCATCAAATTAAAAAAAATAGTAAGTTATACAAAATTTCATAAAGTGGACTAATATTGATCTTCTTTCCTGTAGGCACACACTGCTGATTATATAAAAGAATGCTTTGAAAAAATTACCGACGAGTTTTCAATAGAAAAGGGTTGCATCTTATCAATTACCACTAATGGTGGTGCTAACATGGTTGCTGCAGTGAAGAAATTTTTGGAAGATGGAAAAATAATTCCTTGCATGGCACATTTGTTGAATTTAATAGTGGATGGCGCAACAAGAGATAATGCACCAGTTCTTCAAATTGCCAATCGGGTCAAAGCCATTGTAACATATTTCAAACAATCTGTGAACGCAATGGATGATTTGCGAAGAGAACAAAAGGGACAAAAGAAAGAGGGAGAAGAATTAACACTTATACAATCAGTAAGCACAAGGTGGAATTCTTGTCTTGATATGTTGGAAAGATTCAATACATTATCAGCTATTGTGGCTAAGATTTTGGCAACCAGGCGGAACGCACTTGATATGATAACTTCTTCAGAGTTAGGTGTCATACGAGATCTGATAATATTGCTTACCCCATTTAAGCAAGCTACTAAGATTAGCGGCGATCAGTACGTGACTTCAAGTTTGGTGAATTGCAAACTTACTTCAGAGAGGCCTTGAACAAGTCCTAAATTTGGTATTTGCTAAATTTAGCTATTGCAAAACTAGAACCACTAGAGCTTTACATCTGGCCAAAGTCAATTTTAGACCCACGCTTTAAGCGTGTCTAAAATCGCAATACGCTAGCTGTTACACTGCAATAACGTTCAAAAGAAATACATTTAGAACATATGTAGACGTAAAGGACAACTTTCGCCTGAACTCAGACCCACTCGCACTACCATAATTCCAAATTCTAAAAATTCTTCGGGCCGTCGTTGTGGTGTGGACATGAAAAAATTATGATAGAGATATTGCTGCAGCTTCAGCAAAGCCTTTACTTTCAACTTCAACCTGTGATGGCATGCCTAGCGAACTAAAGCAATATCTAGATCAGCCTATAATACCCAGAAAAGAGAATCCAACAAAATTCTGGTTTGATTGTCGTCATTTTGACCCAGTACTTTCCGACATAGCTCTAAAGTATTTGATATCGCCTGCGTCTTCGGTTTCCTCAGAGAGAGTGGCATCTGCTGTGAATCTCGCAGTACCCAATAACAGAAGTCGGCTTACAGCCGAGCACGTAAATCAAAGAGTTTTTCTTATGTCTGTATCAGATAAATATTGGTTTGATTAATAAATAATTAATGTTTTAATTGTTGTTCTTGATTTATTAAAAATTATGTCTATTGGTTAGTATTTATCTAGTAAGGTAAGATGATTAAAGTAGATTAGGCCAAATATTTTTTTTCATATCATACCGATATATCGATATATCGATATTTTTAAATAAAAATATCAATGTCGATATTGATATATTCAAAAATGACCGATACAATATATATCGATACTTTATTCCATTTCCGACATTCCTAGCACGGCCACGTTGCACTGCATGTGAGTTTCAATTCAGTAGTTAAGTGGTAGTTTATAAGTGCGCGTTGACGAAAAGGAAGGACTAAGAAGACATAGTCTTCCCAACGAGTAATGGTGACTAAACGGAAAGAAAATATATAATAAAATAAAATCCTTTTTTAAAAAAAACTAAAATAAAAAGTATTTTATTAACTGGTGCCCGAGCTAAAATCGCGAGAAATTAAATAAAAAAATTTTCGTGAAAACCCCTTGCCTGTAGTGTCCGTCCGCAGGCAACCGCGAGTTGCGTCGTCAAACGACTCCACCACTTTCAAACCAAAAAGACAAGTATTTTCTAATTTTTATTCCTCTAAAATGTAAGTTGAATCTTCAGATTCAACTATATACATAAATATTAAATTGCAAAATACATTAATAAGGAAATATTCATAAGCAAGCATTAAATTCCTTTAAAAATTAAATCAAATGCCACTGTTATGTTTATTTAAGATATGCCGGGTCGTTGATGCTGAGGAATGTCAAATTAGCACAACGGCTCCAGGTAAATTTAGCAAATAAGATTTTTATAAAGAATATGTCAAGTCAGCACAACGGCTTCAGGTAAATTTAGCAAATAAGATTTTTATAAAGAATAAAATAATTATTAATAAACTGGACGGCAAGCCGCACAGTACGGTAAATTCGCCGGAATTTTATTATTCAAACGAAGGATATGTAATTTCCGATAAATTACATATCATATCGTAATTCGCGCGATAAAGAGTCGCTACCGAATCCGAGTAGCAAGACATGCAAAAAGGACGAAATTCGAGCGATCGGTGCGGTAAATTAAGAAAAAAAAACAAACAATCAAATAATAACACTTATTAAAATTTAAATTGTGAGAAACAGTTTTGTGTATAAAAAAACAATCATCAAGCAGCAGAGACAAAATTTTAAAATAAATAAAGCACAAATAAAGACAATTTACATTGGGAAATTTAAATGAAGCAACAACAATAACATCAGAAATAGCAACCACGAAACTCATCACCAATAGCATCAGAAACAGCAGCAAGTAATAAAACAATGCAGCGGGTCTACCTAATATTGTAAGTCATTAATTATTTTAATATTTTAGATGCTATAGTAATAAAAAAAACGTTTCAATAGTAAATAGAGATACCATACCTATATACTAATTAAATAAGAAACAAAAAAAAAAATAATAATAACCAAGATTAAATTATAGTTAACTTTGCGAATCAATATGGCTAACCCTAACAATTTAGTAAGACAACCGTCTATTTGTGCACAACAGTGTAGAAGTATAGTACAATCAATAATAAACCCTAACGCAGATATTAATTATGGAAACGACCAGAGCATAGAAGAAAGGTACAGAGGAAACCTAAACGAGTTAGATAAAATACCCGATATTGTAAGAAGTTTAAGAGATTTTTCCGGAAACCCCGCAGAATTTATTTCATGGAAGAAAAGTGTCGACAGAGTACTGCAAATTTATAGCTCTAGGGCAAGAACACCCAAATATTGTGGCATCCTTAGCGTCATAAGGAACAAAATAGTAGGAAATGCAGATATAGCGTTAGAATCGTATAACACACCACTCAATTGGAATAGCCAAAAATGCCTAACATTATGTACTTTTGAACTTTAATACCACTTTACCTCCAGTAAGTTCAAATATTGTTCACATGAATTGTATTACTTTATATGTATTATAGCCACCAGAGACTATTGAATGAAGTGCTTGTTTATGTTAAAAAGTTTTGGTACATTAAATATACTTTACTACTCGTAAAAAAAAAATTCATTTGAATGGTTATGTTTTCTAATAGGCAGCTTCAATGTAGAATTTTTTTACTATACGTAGAACACTTTTAATGAACTCCCTGTATATCCCAGTCTGTAAACAAAATGGAATTTAGAACCAACCATATGGACGACAACCAAAAATCTCAGATTAGAACAAGTCATAAGAAACCATCCCAATCTATTCACAGATCCTAACAACAAACTTACATTCACTTCCTCGAGTTCGAGACAAAATTCGCACCAAGTCAGACTCACCAATTTATTCGAAATCATATCCGTACCCCATGGCACTAAAAAATGAAGTTGAAAAACAGATAAAAGAACTCCTAAACCACGGAATTACAAGACCTTCTAGATCTCCGTGTAATGCACCAGTTTGGATTGTTCCAAAAAGATGGACGCATCTGGAGAAAAAAAGTACAGAATGGTCATTGATTACAGAAAGCTAAACGCTATTACTGTAAATGTTTCGACAGATACCCGATTCCGGAAATAAAATATAAAGATTTTCGAACTTATAGGTGACTTTATGCTGTATATATCCGCCAATATTTGGGACCACTTCAATAAAAATTGCCAAACATCCTTTATTCAGAACAGTGTAGTTTTGCGTCTAAAATATATACAATTGGGCAAAAATTTGACCCTCCCTCCATATGACTATTATCAAGATTTTCGAACATACACTTGATTCCTTGCTTCATACATTATGATTGGTGATTATACAAAAAGGTACCTTAATGAAACCCGGGGAACATTTTTTAAGTATGTGGCATATTAGTAGTATGTGGGGTATGAGCAAAAATAGATAAAATCTGGTCGATACTTACCCCTTCTCAAATATATTCAATTTAAAATGTTCGGTTGCACCCGAAGTTAGCCCCTCCTAACTCATTTTATTTTACTATATTGTATTAAAATCACTTTAAATAATTTTTCTCCCGGTTTTTGAGACCAAATGCCTCGTTGTGCATCGCCGTAAATCTCGTACAGCCCATCGTAACATCGACTGCGGTATTCGCCGTAAGCCAATGCCGCAAAAAGACCATAAATCTTCCACAACTTTCTCTCGCAAACTCGTAAATGCCGACTCATCAGATGTTGTCATCGTCTATGCCTCTGCACCATTCAGCAGGGCGTGGGCTTTACTTCTCAAATGCCTACTCAGTCCTTTTTGAAGGCTAACATTGTTGCTGGTTAATATTGGTTTCAAGACGAAATTATCTACAACTTCAAAGTTATGACTGTCACAGTGACGTGGTAACCAAGTCGAGAGATCGATGACTGTTTGTTTGATGACAGGAGATATTTCGTCTTGCTCTCAATCACTACCAGACCCATTTGAATCGCATCTTCGTCCAATCTAACAGATGCTTTGATTAGATTTTTGGCGGTCTTTTATAAGCTCCTACGATCAGCTGATCATCAGCTGTGAGCTGTCAAAAACAAAATATGTTTTAGCAAGTGCTTTACAACATTTTTTCTTTGTTGTGCGCATTGATTTCGAGCTCCTTGGAAATTTACAATTTTTACTTGTTTTATTAAAAGTGTGGCTTTTTATTAACTTCAAGGTATGTGTTACATAAAAAGCAGTGTTTGTGACCGGTCTGTAAATGTGTTGTTCATAAAACGTAGTGGTAATTAAGTGTATTAACAACTAGCCCGCACTAGCGTGCACCTGTCGTTCATGGAGTAGAACTTACAACATTCGCACGGATTAGGTCCAACTCTTTTTTTTTAGCTGGAAGTATGAGTCATTGTGCGTCCAAAATGTGTAATATGAACTGCATTTACCTGCTAACCTTTAAATCATGGCACTTTTTAGGAACAATGCCGGTAGCAAAACGGGTACTTTTTTTAGTATGGCATGAAGAAGCGATCCCAACCAAGAAGTTTCTCACCATGGAAAACTTTGTATTTGGTACTGTTCTCAAAAACCTTAAATATACTCAGGAGGAGTAGTACGAGATTGGCAAAAAGCTGCGAAATTTTACTAGTAAGCTTGTAGAAAAGTGGAAAAACTTTAAAAGAAATATGGTTTTTTTTGAAAACAAAAACCAGGAATGGCTAAATACGCCGTTAGTATTGATTGAAAGATCATTTTCCGAAATTATTGGACGTCCACAAAAAGATATTTCGGAGTGTTGCAAAACAACGCAAGTTAAGAAATTGTCAGGCCTTACTGAAGATGTGCCATCAGAAGCATTGTTGGTAGCTGCAAGCTGCAGCTTGTATAAAGGTGGAAAACGTAGTGCTTCACAGGTGGTGTCAATGATAAACGCCGACGAAGAGTTTAGCGGTAAGATTTTGAAAACTATGAGTACTCCTCAGCGTCTACCGACAAAACTTTCTGATGAAAAAGCACTGGCGCTATTTGTAGATGTTGGACATACCAAGTACACATGGAATTTGTCAAAGAGAGCCGCTAAAGGGCAAAACGCCGATATATATCCATGCTACGACAAACTGCGTTGTGCGAAAAAAAAATGTTATCCTAGTGTCATCACAGTCACTGATCATTTCGCTGAAGTACCATTACAAAGCTTAGTACACCATCCGATTGCTAGGATTATTGAAGCACACCCAGAAAGTTTTCAAAACCATATTGAAAATAACAATAACATCCCAATTAACTGCTACCTACAAATGGGGTTGTGATGGCAGCAGCGGCCATTCTACTTACAGGCAAAAATTTAATGACTTCGATGGAGAGATGATAGATCAATATTTATTTTCAATTTGTATGGTACCATTGATAGTGCAGAAAGGATCGACAGTTTTATGGAAAAACAATCGGCCTTCTTCTACCCGATATTGTCGACCCATTAAATTACTTTGCGAGAAAGAATCGGTGGCAGAGAAATTCAAAACATTAAGAGCCAAATATTAAATATTTTTCCAACATTTGTGAGTACCTTAAGAATTGATATCCAATTTCATATGACCATGCTTGATGGCAAAACGTTCAGTGTCATATCGGAATCGGCTTCGCAAACATGCGGAATCTGAAAAGCTACCTATTAATAAACCTATTTGAATATGGCTTATCAAGTCTCCACGCATGGATTAGGTTTTTCGAGTGTGTTTTGCACATTGCATATAGAATACCAATACAAAAGTAACAAGCTCGTGGTGCTGACAAGGAGACAAGGAAGAAATGCATTTGTTGGTGAATATACCAATAGCTGGTACTGGCAGCACGAACAACGGAAACACTGCAAATAGGCTTTTCCAACAACCAAATTTGGCTGCTCGTATAACAGGAGTAAGCTATGATTTAATATATCGATTTAGCGTAATCTTACGAGCATTGGCTTGTGGACACGACATAAATTCCGACGCATTCGGATCTTACGCATTGGAAACTGCCGAAGCTTTTGTTAAAGCATACTCCTGGTTTTACATGCCATCGTCTGTTCACAGAATTTTAATTCATGGAGCAGATATAACAAACCATTTTTCCCTTCCGATTGGTATGATGTCCGAAGAAGCTCTTGAAGCCAGGAACAAGGACTATCGAAACATACGCAAGAGCAATACAAGAAAAAATTCCAGGAAAAATACAATGGAAGATATCATAAATGCTTTATTAGTTTCGTCTGACCCTTTGATATCTTCATTGTCAAATGGGTCTTCAATTTCGACTGCAAAAAATATTATTATGGACGATGATGTTAAGAGCTTGCTTTTAATGAAGCATCTAGATATGCCTGATTCTGATTCCGAAGATAATTTTGATTTATAAAATTTATTTATTGAAGGTAAAAAAAATTTTTGAAATTAAAAAAAAATAAAAAAAATTAAAAAAAATTTAAAAATTAAAAAAATAAATTTCAACAACATTTTTTTTCTTAAAAAATTCTATGACTTTTTTCTGAGCTGTGAAAAAAAACCGTCTGAAGATATCTTTTTTCGTTTAGAAGTTATTAATTAAATGCTGCTAACGAGGCCCAATCGCCCACTGCGCTTTGGGGCAAAGTGTTGGACAATATAAAGACTGAAGCTCCTGATTTAAATGCGACAAAAGAGCAACTTCAAAGAAAATTCCTCAACAAGTAGAGATGCAACCACTTGGGATTTTTTAATGATTTTGATGAAGTTTACGGCAATAGACATTCAGTTGATCCTCCATCTGAAAACCTCCAAAACTCATTAGATCTTCCAAGCTGCTCGACTGCAGAAAACATAAGAGCAAACGAAATGTGCCGAGAGGACAATGATGTTATGGAGAGTGTCTCAGACGTAAGGGGAAACCAGCAAAATTTCGCTAAAAAAAACGCACAGTATCGGGAAATGAAACGTTGGAATTTTTAAAAAAGGAATCGGAAGAAGAAAAACTCCGGCATAGAGAAGTGTTGACGTTTGAAAGAGAAAAGTTGGAATTTGAAAAAGAAAAAGCTAAAATAATGCTAGGATTAAAAGAAGTGCTGGATAAATTTTTGCAAAAGTAACATTTGCAAGTATTTAGCTACAAATTTAATGAAAAGAAGATCAGTTTTCTTAACCATAGTTTTAATTCATTTATTAAATACAATGCTGTGAATTTAGTTTTAGTTTTTTAATTTAAATCAAGTAGTGTTCAAAATATATTGTTTTGAAAATGCATACAAAAAATTAATGAAATAAAAAAAGTGAATTCTTATGAAGTGAACAACATTTTCAACTCATTTCTCCGAGAGATACCTTCACTGCTGTCGTTAATCTTATTTATATTTTCTGTTTCAGGATCATCATTAGTATTTGGTATTATTCCATTGCTTTCGACAATATTTGAGTCTTCGTCATTATTTATTATAAAATTATGCAAAATAGCACAAGACAACACCACTTTAGAGACACTCTTTATAGAAATTACATCAATATGATTAAGTATTTTGAATTTTTGTCGTAAAACACCAAATGCTTGTTCTATAAGCACTCGGGTAGTGCTAAGGTAGTAATTAAATTTCCTATCATCAGTAGTAAGGCGTCCATTGTCCCTAAATGGGACTATCAAATATTTAGACAGGGGATACGCTGAGTCAGCTAAAATTATGCCACCACTAGCTATTGGAACCTCGTCGGATGTGATTCCTTTAAAAATTGGGCAGCTTTTCCAAACGTTAGCATCGTGGCAACTTCCAGGAAAGCCAATAAATACATCCAAAAACCGAAGCTTACTGTCGCATATAGCCTAAAATAATTTTTTCTTTACAAATTTATTAAAGCAAATCAATTTATTAGGAACCTGCATAATCATAGAATGTACTCCCTTACGGTCGTAGTAGCCAATTGCATCATGTTTTGGTGTATTTATTTTAAAGTGAATTCCATCCATACACCCAATAACGAAAGGAAAGGAGTCCGCTCTTATTGTCTGGAAGCTTTCCATTATTTGCTGTTGCTCAGTAACCCTGGGCCACGAAATTTCGCCTTTAAGACAGCATATGGCTTTTATAGTTTTAAAAAATAATTTATGAGATGTTCCTTTGCCCACATCAAAGCGATCAGATAGTTCGCGATACGTTGTTCTGCTGTTACCCAGTTTCCATAATGTAATATATAGGGACTGCTTCAATGAATAATTGGTATCCATTGGGGACCAAAAAGGGATAAGAGCGTTTTCTAACTTCTAGATAAAATAAATTTGATTGCGTAAAACAAAGATACACATTTAGCTATGAAAATAGTTAACTTACAACAAATACCGCGCGAGCCATCCGAAAATGAGAGATATCATCTGGATATGACTCTACAATTTTAAAAAAATCGCGTACTTTTGTCACTTTTCTTCTTTTACAGCTTTCCTTTAACAAAAGCTCTCTTCTCCGTATCATAATCCTTCTTCTTTTGTTTCTATTTTTTAAAAAATTGTCACTTTGCTTTTCCATAATCTCATCAGTTATTAAATTAGTTAAAATTTCCATTTTAACTATGACTTTTTAAAGCATAACGTTCTGTGAAAATTATGCTCGCAATATTGCTGCAGACTATCAGCTGTGTATCAACAACAGAGTATCAAGTAAGTAACAGGGTTGCAATATTGCGGTATTTATTGTTCAACTCGAACATACCCAAGTATTTATGATTTGTAAGCAATAATTCATTGCAATAGTAACTGTAGAGACCCGCACTAGTGTGGTGCGAGTGACGATTCAGAGTAACGAACATGAATATGAGTTAGTTGAATATTGAGCGTCAAATTGTAAAGTCGTACTATCAATGAACTCAATAAAATATCATATTTCCATTTGCATAGCATTACCGAGAATAATTGTATTTATTATCGGATTGTTTAGAAGTAAAGAAGTAGGTGAGGTATTACAGTGGCGACGAGGATGGGATGAAATTGACTCGGGAAAAGTGTAATTCATAATGTGGAACATTTCTGTATGCCACATTTTATAAGTGCAAAATGGCCGCCATTCGTCTTCAATACTCGTCAATGTGATTCGGCGAGTTTAAAATCCACTCGTTCTGAGCTAAATAAAGAGTACATGTTTCGTTTCAGATGTAATTCAACTAGTGGGCGAAACATTGGATTGTGTGGGGATACAGAATACACAAAGAAGCCAAAAGGCGTGTGAAAAGTACGTAAAGGAATTGCATTAAATTGCGCATGTAAGCCAGAAGGTGTCGAATTCAATTTCGTTAGAATCAAGGGTATTAAATACGAAAGCGAGCGCAATTAATTGTGCTCATGTATCACAGCGTAACCAATTAAATTTTGTCAAAGCCACTATAATGGCGCTATAAAGGTGTAACAAAATCTGATTTCAGAACAGAGGGTGACGAATTCAATTTTGTCAGTGGATAACACGTAAAGTGACGTAACAGATTCGACAAAAGTGACAAATTAAAATTTTGCCAATAATATCAAGCGTAACACAGGTACAACAATGCACTCGTAGTAGAAATGGAGATTCGTCCATTCTTGTGCGACAACATAGATATGGCCCTTGTTCGGTCAGAGTGGGAAAGGTGGCTTCGATCCTTCTCCTTATATCTTCAAGCCGAGGACATAAGTGATGTAGTGGAAAAGAAAAACAAATTACTGCACCTGGGGGGCCCCCAACTGCAGGAAGTAGCTTTTAACATTCCTGGTGCCTTAGTCGAGGGAAGTGAACTCTTTCGAAGTATTAGTAGCCAAACTTGAATACTTCTCGCCAAAGCGTAATTCTACTTTCGAAAGACACCTTCTTCGAAATTTATCCCCTGTTGAGGGGGAAAACTTCAACAAATACTTACTACGACTCCGGCATCAAGTGTCGAAGTGCGAATTCGGGAAAATGGCCGCAGAAATAAATGAAATTTGCATCAAAGATAAAATAATAGACTCGTGGGCTCCAGTCGACTTGAAGAAAAAGCTTCTAGAGAAAGAACAGAGTTTAAAAGAGATAGTAGAAACCTGTCAAATTTATGAACAAATATCCAAACAATCGGGGTCTATGCTTACGAAGTCGGCAGACGAGTCTGTTAATCGAATTACTGCAAAGTCACGCGGGGCAAAGCAGAACAATGATGAGTGTGGCAGATGTGGCCAAAAGGGACATTTTAGTAACGATCCAAAATGCCCGGCAAAGTCTGCGAAGTGACTGGGGAATACTGCGTAAGAACAAGGCTATGATATTCAATGAACGGGAAGACCACACAACCCAGTTTAAGGCCTATGCGTCAAATAAAGTTCTGGACGTACTTCAAGTTTTCGAAGCACCTATATCGGTAAAGAACAAATTGGAGAAAATCGCTACCTTCTACGTAATAAAGAATGGGTGCCAGTCCTTATTGGGGCGCGATACAGCTGTGCAGCTGGGAGTTTTAAAAGTAGGCCTAGGGGTAAATAGCGTGGAAATTGCACAACCTTTCCCAAAAATGCTAGGAGTTAAGATCAAATTATCAATCGACCCTACCATAAAACCCGTACAACAGCCGATGCGTCGCATACCGATAGCCTTGAAAGAGCAGGTAGAGAAAAAAATTAACCAAATGATTGTTCTCGACATTATCGAGCCGGTTTCAGGGCCCTCTTCATGGATATCTCCAATAGTCATTGTGTATAAGGAAGGGGGAGAAATGAGGTTGTGTATAGATATGAGGCGAGCAAACCAAGCAGTGCTGAGCGAAAATCATCCGCTACCAACGTTTGAGATATTCATGACGAAGCTAAGAGGCGCCAAGTACTTTTCTAGGATCGACTTGAAGTGGGCATACCACCAACTAAAACTGGATGAATTCAGTCGCGATATTACCACTTTCATTACGCATAAGGGTTTATATAGGTATAAGAGGCTGATGTTTGGAATAAATTCAGCCCCAGAGATCTTCCAGCGAGTCATAGAAAAACTGTTATGCTCTTGCAAAAATGCGTTTAATTATATAGACGATATCATAATATTTGGTAAAACGGAGCCAGAACATGACGAAGCGGTAAAAAGAGTGGTAGACGTGTTTAGAGATAACAATTTAATGATCAACGAGAAGAAGTGCGTTTGGAAGGCACAAAAGCTAAAATTCTTGGGACACCTGTTATCTGAGGAGGGCATAGCACCTGACTCTGATAAGATTGAAACGATTAGGGACTTCCGCCCACCACAGTCGAAGGAAGAGGTAAGGAGCTTCTTGGGTCTCGTGACATACGTGGGGAAATTCCTCCCGGACCTCGCTGATACAACAGAACCGTTGAGAAAATTACTCAAATTAAACCAAAAGTTTATCTGGGATAAAAGCCAACAAGAATCTATTGACAAATTGAAGGAGGGCCTATTAAAACGTACCAAACCTGGCACACTTTAACACGAAGAAAAGAACTCGTCTAATAGCAGATGCAAGCCCAGTAGCGCTAGGGGCGGTACTTTTACAGTTGGACGATCAGAATGAGCCACATATCATATCGTTTGCGAGCAAAAGCCTATCAGATACGGAAAAGAAATACTCTCAGACCGAGAAGGAGAGCCCTGCACTAGCTTGGGCTGTTGAAAGATACCACTACTACTTAATGGGGCTGCAATTTGAGTTAGTCACCGACCATAAACCACTTGAGACAATTTTTAAGCCCACGTCAAAACCTCCGGCGAGGATAGAGGGATGGCTTCTCAGGTTGCAGCCCTACAAGTTCAAAGTTGTGTACCGTGCTGGTAAAGAAAACATAGCCGACTCGGTGTCTAGACTATCTAAAATCCAACGGACAAGCTCATTTGATGACGGCTACAACCACTCAATCTTCCATATTGTTGAGAATGCGACACCCTCAGCGATGGGAATAAGCGAAATCGCGGCAGAGAGCGCAAAGGACAAAGAGTTAGTAGACACTATAACATGCGTTAAAAATGATCTATGGTCAACCAATAAGGCAAACGTTTATTACCCGTTTCGGTACGAGCTATCAGCTGTTGGTGATATTTTGCTTAGAGGATCTCGCATTGTAATACCCAAGACACTGAGGGAGACAATTTTGAGACTAGCGCACGAGGGACACCCGGGAGAGTCAGCGATGAAGCGTAGGTTACGATCAAAGGTGTGGTGCCCGTTGATAAACAGGGAGGCAGAAAATTTCGTAAAAAGATGTGTCAATTGCTTACTAGTGTCCCAACCTAGTAAACCACCACCAATGCAAAGACATGTGTTCCAAAATGGTCCCTGGCAATGTGTTGCTATCGATCTATTGGGTCCTCTTAACAACGACTACATACTTGTCCTTATTGATTATTATTCCCGCTACCAAGAGGTAAAATTCCTAAAAAAAATCACGTTTGAAGCCATTATTTCATGCAAGAGGTGTTTAGTAGATTGGGCATACCTAACTCAATAAGGGCGGATAATGGCAGACAATTCACCAGCTCCGAATTTAAAAGCGTCTGCAATAATCACAACATCACTTTAATTACGACTTCCCCATATTGGCCGCAGGCGAATGGGGAAGTTGACCATATGAACAAATCGTTAGTAAAGAGGTGAATAATCGCGCACAACAACAAACGAGACTAAAAGAAGGAAATCGAGGAATTCGCATTGATGTACAATGTCACGCCCCACGGTACAACTGGATCCTCACCCTCAGAGCTCATGTTTAATCGTGTCATTCGAGATAAAATCCCAGGTATTCAAGACTTAACAGACGACATGTTGGACTCGGCTGCCCGAGATTATGACATTATTAATAAATGGAAAGGGAAAGAGAAGGCGGACATGAGACGAAGGGCAAAAGAAAGCGACATTGAGGTAGGGGATAAGGTCTTATTAAAGAACGTGGTATTCGCGCACAAACTTATTCCAAACTTCAATCCGACGGAGTACACAGTAAAGGAAAGGAGTGGCAATGAGGTGATAATAACAGCTGGGGAAAAAACGTTAAGAGGAAACATAAAAAGGCTGCCAGCATCCGAAACAGTATCAGATAACGAAAGTAATCCTACGACTTCAGGACAATCCATGCAGTGCGGTCAACCATCAAAACAAATCTCAACTGACGCCACTTCATCAACGGGAGCGCCGGCGGCAGACCCAGAGGCTTAACAAAGATAAAAGAAAGACGAAAAAAAGGAAGGGATGTAGAGACCCGCACTAGTGTTGTACGAGTGTGGGAGACACAACGATTCAGAGTAACGAACATGAATATGAGTTAGTTGAATATTGAGCGTGAACTTGTAAAGTCGTACCATGGTATAGAGGAGTAGGGAAAGTCCTCCTAAATCATAAAATTGGAACAGCACCTGACCCATTACGCAGCAGTATTAACGAGGCCATGTTTAGTTATTCCGTACTTTTATTGGAATAAAATCCCAACCCGATCTGTTATTTATCGTCTCAAGGGAAATTTGCACACTTCTTCCAGATTCAAATAACTAAATAAACCATCGTAAAGCATTTAACCATGAAATAAACTCAAACAAATTGTTTTGCAAAAACCTTCGTTACGATGGCAAAAATGTAAATATGGCTGTGAATGAGCATAATCTGGACCCCACTATTCGGCATGGTTGCTTATTTGTTCGTAACATTTTTCTGTGGTGAACATTTATTACTGTGGTAAGTTAAAAAGAGGCATAAATTAAAAACTTAATTTTTCATGTATTTGCTCATATTGTTCTCATCTTTAAGAATATATATTAAAATAAAACGATTTTCTTTAGAAAATATATTAAACTTTTATATATAACCAATATTTTTGGGACAACTTTTCCATAAATTTTAAGAAAATAACGCAATGCAACCATTTTCCGGTCAAAAGTCAGCCATCTTGATTAAAAGTCGGCCATCTTGGATTCCAATAGAAACTCAACCCCGGACTACACTTGACGTTTCTACAGTGGCACCTCTCAGCTGTGCCTTTGTTTACATAACATCAGCTGATAGTAACCTTACTCCTCCTCTACCGTGGTCGTACTCTCAATGAACTCAATAAAATATCATATTTCCATTTGCATAGCATTACCGAGAATAATTGTATTTATTATCGAATTGTTTAGAAGTAAACAAGTAGGTGAGGTATTACAGTAACTTTAATGAATATAATTCAAAGTTCAGTCTGATTCCAATATCCAAACCCCCTGGTTTAATTTCTTTAGGGTTAAACTCGGTACTAACTTTTTAAAAACGTTCGAACGCGATCGTGATATAAAATTCGCGTGACCCAAAAGTGCTGACGTAGCGTCGGCATTGAATGAACGGTCACGTTGCACTGCATGTGATGATCGCTGCTCACACACTTTTAATTCCAATAACTAATTTTTAACACAAGTTTCAATTCAGTAGTTAAATGGTAGTTCATAAGTGCGGTTGACAAAAAGGTTGGACTAAGAAGACATAGTCTTCCCCACACGTAGTTAAGTAATAGTGACTAAACGGAAAGAAATTATATAATAAAATAAAATCCTTTAAAAAAAACTAAAATAAAAAGTATTTTATTAACTTATAGCCCTAAACGAGACAAGCACGGCAACATTGAGCGCTATAAGGCGCGTTTGGTCGCGAAGGGCTATTCGCAGCAGTTCGGTGTTAATTATGCTGACACATTCTCTCCGGTTTGTCGTTTCGAAACCATAAGGTTAGTTTTGGCGTTGGCTGCAGAATTAAAAATGTTCCTGCACCAAATGGATGTATGCACAGCATACTTAAATAGCGAGCTGAAAGATGTTGTTTATGTGAGGCAGCCGAATGGTTATTGTAGTGGCGATAATCAGCGTAAGGTATTGCGATTAAACAAGGCTATATACGGGCTGAAACAAAGTGGCAGGGAATGGAATTCCAAGCTAGATAGAGCATTGCGTGACATTGGGTTTACTCAGTGTGAGAGTGAACGCTGTCTTTATAAGCAAGACATAAAAGGTAGGTCGACTTCCTAAACGCAGGTTGCAATGCGTATTTACAATGCATATAGTTCCTAAAGTCATACTTGAATTTTCTGGCAACGCCTAATGTTCCTAATTAGTTGGCAACTCAGTTTTAAACGCATCAGATGTTTAAAGCGTGCATCAATTTTATTTGGTATGCAGAACAGACAATGGCAGAGTAAATAATTTTTATTTATTGTAACTAATTTAAATTGTGTTATCATTTCGTTTTATCTTATATTATAGAGAAAAAAAGTGGACACACGAGCGGAAGAAATTATTAATAACAACAAGGCTTCGCCATGAAGCAGAATTTTCCGGCAAAAAAAGAAAGAGAAATACAATTTGGGAGTCGATTTTAAGGGAAATGAGGGACGTTGAGAGCTCGTTTCCATTTTCAAGAGATGAAATAACGAGGTGTTTTCTCAACATAATGGGGACTTATAAGCGTATAAAGAAAAGAAGCAGTACTTCTGGCGAAGCAGCATCAAATTGGGAATATTTTAGTGAAATCGATGAAGTGTTTGGGAGTCGTTCTAGTATTGAAGTGCCACTATAAATGACCGAGTATTCTATAATTTCATTGGAAAGTCCTTCCACCACAGCAACAATTGACGGAATGGATGTAACACCTACAACATCAGTTAAAAGAAAGAGAAATGACGTAATCGAATTCTTAGAGAAAGAATCCGAAAAGGAAAACGAAGCCATAAATAAGCTTATAAAAATAGAAAGTGAAAGACTTGAAGTTGAAAAAGAAAAACTTAAAGAATTAAAGCAACTACGGGCTTTATTTGAAAACCCAGGACAGTTTATAAATAATATAAATAATTACTATTATATAATTATAAGAAATATATATATATGTTATAGTTTTGAAAGTTCCTATCTTATGAAATAAAATACATTTATGTCCATGTTATTCAAATTGTGTTTTTTATTTTAGAATTGTCGTTTAATTCAACTTGAAAACAACGCTGCAGGGCATTTCGTTTTTGTTGGGCTTCATCTCTTTGCAATGATGGAACACTAACTTCAGATGTTTGGGCCTCCTCTTCGTCCAATTCTATGCAATCAATGTTTTGCTGACCTTCATTGATTATAATCACGTTATGTATTATCATGCACGTTAATACAATAATTTTTGGAATATGAGCGAGCTGTACACCAATAAATTTTAAAATTCTGAACTTTTGTTTTAATATCCCGAACGCCTGTTCAACAAAAACTCGGTTAGTGCTTAAAATAGTGTTAAATTTGCTCTGCTGCGATGTTAAAAAACTATTATCCCGATATGGCACCATGAGAAACGTTTCTAGCGGATAAGCTGCGTCGCCTAAGAAGTGGTGATTTGGTGGAATTTTTAATTCACCGCTTACTAGTGCTCTACGAAATGGGCTCCTTTGCCACACTGATGCGTCATGACATCGTCCGGGACAGCCGACAAAGACGTCCAGAAATTTCATATCGCTGTCAACAATGGCCTATACAAATTGCTTATTATAATTTGACAAGAGATGAGTATACATGTGTAATTACCTGTGCAATGATGGAAAACGTCCCTTTTCTGTTATAGAAACTTATTGCATCATTTTTTGGTTGTGATATGGGAATGTGCGTTCCATCAATGCATCTTAATACAAAAGGAAATATATTGTGGCGACGTTGAGAAAACCCATCAGCGATCTTTTTTTGAGCTGCAGTAGTAGTTGGAAATTTTATTATTGTCGATTTTAGACGACATATAAGTTTGAGGATTTTAATAAATGCTCTATAAGTGGCGCCCATTCCTACATCAAATCTGTCACTAATTTGTCGAAATGATGTATTATTGGCAAGCTTCCAAATTGTCAAATACAATGCCTTTTCCATGGAAACTGCAGTACGACCTGTTGATGATTCGGTCCACATTGGTTCTAGCATAGTCATCAGCCTCTGAAATTGCAGCGAACACGTTTTATGTTATCCATATTTGAAATTCAATTGTGTACTTACCTTGAACGTGCTTCTTCGCATCCGAAAATGGGAATAAAATATATCGTCTTCCATCAATACAATAGATCCACAAAATTTTTTATTTTTCACCACCTCTCTTCTCGTTAAATTCAAAGTCCTTAATAAAAACTGCTGCTTCTTTTTTTCTTTTCAATTAGTTTTTTTATTAACTTAATATTTGAAGAATTAGCTAAAGCTAAAGCTAATTCTTCAGCATTTGCTAATAAAATTAATGAATAATTTCTTCTCTCGTCCATATTAACTCAAAATTTCGTTATTTGTAATAACAGTCATTATTTGACATATGTTTTATGTATGAGTTTTACGATGACGTTCCTAAACGTCATTTATATGCAAAGCATTTATTTGCAACGCAGAGTTGCGTTGAAAATCAGCTTTGCATTTTATACGCATTTTTTCGAGTTATGCATCGCAACTTGCGTTTAGGAAGTCGGCCATCATCTTTGTTGATACTTGTATGTATATGTTGACGATCTTCTCTTAGCATGCCAGTCAAAGGAAGTGTTGGTTGACGTTAAAGCAAAAATATGTGAAAGGTTTGAGTGCGTCGACAAAGGTTCTCTCCATATGTTTCTTTGTATGCAGATAGAGCGAGATGGTGAATTGGGCGAAATTTTAATTGGGCAGTCACAGTATATAAAAGATTTGTTACGGCAACATCGTATAAGTGAATGCAGACCGGCATATACACCACTAGATGTTGGTTTTCAAGTGGCATGCGACAGCGACGTTTGCAAGAAGGTAGACCAGACATCTTATCAGTCTACAATAGGTCCGCTGATGTGGCTAGCACTTTCGACAAGACCAGATATTTTCCATTCCGTAGCAAAGCTGGTACAGCGTAACAAAGATCCGCATAGTGAGCATCAGGCGAGTATAATGCATATATTGAGGTATTTAGCTGCAACTATAGATATGAAAGTGCATTATCGTGCATGCAATAAACCACTGAAGGGGTATGCAGATGCAGACTATGTTTTTCTTAGCTGGTGGTGCGATTTCCTGGAAATCAGAAAAACAAGATTGTGTTGCTTTGAGTAGCACCGAGGCAGAACATTTGTCTATGTCATCTGCAGTAAAAGAGGCGTTACATATAAGACGCATAATTATAGAAATAGGTTGTGGTGATGTAAGTACGAACATCAACAGTGTTATATGGGGACAACCTTAGTGCTCAGCACCTTGTAAAGAATCCAGTGCACCATGCAAGGACTAAGCATATAGACATCAGGTATCATTTTGTGCGAGATATAGTTGAACGAGGTGAAATCAGATTGGAATACGTATCAACAAACCAGATGATAGCTGACATATTGACGAAGAATTTACCAAAGAAGAAGCACAGCGAGCTTTTGGGGTTATCGAATATGAAATAAGATACAAAGCATTTGTAAGAACATCTGCATTAAGGAGGGCTGTTGAAATGTTACTTGAAAAAGCAACCCTGCTAATGACAATGCATATGTTCAATTTCGAATTCGTGCATAATTACATGCAATATATTGTTTTCCGATTTCATTTTGTTACTTCTCAATAAACTGTTCAATCGTTAAGACGAATACTGCGGCTGCGCGTTTCATTTAAATCCTACATTTGGCACATCTTCATTTTAGAATAGTCAAAATTAATATAATATAATAGCGGAAATTAATATAATTTTTGAAATAATAATTTATTGAAAATTATTTTTTATTTAATTTTTCCCGATTTTGTAGAAAAAACTAAAATTTTTACCATTTTTGGGAAAACAATGGTTCATACTTATAATACAAAATAATCACGCATATGTGACTCAGAGAATGCTTTTTTACATTCTCTGTGTGACTTTGTATATTTTTCTTCAAAGCATTTCTCTTTATTCATTCTCGCATGAATTCAGTCGTTTTACATATATTTCATAAGCATTTTCATAAGTTTTACATACATATATTATATAAGCAGTAAGACGATCGAGAGTTTAGTTGTTTGAAGTACTCGCCTGTGTAACCTTCGAAACGCACTTTGCTCTAATGGAAAACGAAAAGACTCCAACATCAGAAGTGGGATCTGGCCATCTGCCTCAAACATTAGATGGACTATGACGTACCATGATGGAATTGCATAATAAAAACTTAATTGAACTTGTGCGGGCCATAAAAACAACTGTACCTGATGCGGGGCAAAGCAAATCTGTGCAACTACCCAAATTCAACCCAGGCAAAGCAGGCGCCACACGCTTCATCGTGGTGTACTACTGTTGAAATAATTCTACAAGAAAATGTATTGAAAGGCAGTGCGTTGGTTGTGGCTTTAAGTTCAGCAATGGAGGGAAGCGCTTCGCAATGGCTTTCGCAACTGTGCTGCGATGATATTACTTGGCTTGAGTTTAAAAAATTGTTAAACAACGCTTCAAAACTATAGAAACACCAGCTGCCATGTTTCTTAATATGCTATCAAATCGACCGACTGATAGCGGGAGTCTGGCAGTCCATGCAAGCCGCATGGTTACCAAACTAACAACGAAATGGCGCCAAATAGAAACTAAAGAGATTGCTGTGTTTATGACCCTTGCGTTGTTGGCAAGCTTCGATAGCCGATTGCAGCGTTTAAGTTTCACATCAAATGTTCGAACCAGAAGTGATTTACAGTTCGACTTAAAAGCGTTCACTTTCAATAAAAGGAAAGTGGTGTTATGGAGCAAAAGTCCGAAATTCATTCATTTAAAATCCTTAACCAATAAAAGAAATTATAAATATGCCAGTTACCAGAGGCGCAAGTGCCCGAGAAACTGAAGGTATATGATGATGATGATGAGGATGTTGGTGCAAGTAGAGAATCTGTTGCGAACTGTGAAGAGAGCGAAAATGAAAATATTGAGAGTGTTGAAGTCACTGAAGAAAGTGAGAATAAAGATGTTGAGAATGTTCAAATCACTAAAGAGAGTGAAGTAAACGAATAAGAATGACAAAATATATGAATGGCTGGCTAAAGAAAATGGGAATACTCAGATCATAATGCAAGCACAAGTGCAATTAGTGTATATTAGCCCTGACAGACGAGCAAAATTAATACGCTTTAAGCAACGCTAATGCGCATTGAAATTTTATGGTGACAAGCGGCAGACTTGTGCATTTGGACAGCTGATAGTGACATTTGTTTATTTATTAAAACAAAAAGTGAAATGAAAGTGTGTGAAAAAGTGAAGAATATTGGAAAAATGGATAGCAAACTGTGCGTTGTTTATTTTCTGCCATCTAAAAATATTAAAATTTGTTTTTGTTAATATACTTGCACATAATTTAATTTGCGATATAAAAACTGTTTACCTCTGAAGCTGTAAACATAAACAAGGCGGCAGATTTCAAGCGACATCTGTCAAACAATAGCAAAAATCTGTCATTTTTAACCAATGTTGCCTACTAAATTCAGCCAAATGCACGAAATTCTTGTGCATTACAAACTTGCATTCACATGGGTCAAATGCGCAAATAAATGTAAATTAAGCCCGCTAATGCATATTAGCGCTGTCGTCTGTCAGGGCTATAAAGTTAACTGCCATAAGCAGAATAATGCTGGATAAGCAATTAACCAATTAACATCCGGCACGCGCAGTATAAAGTACAGCCAGGCTGACCAACAATAATGCAAGCATTGCAACAATTGCAAATCAACATCCGGCATACGCGGAATAACGCGACACAAGTAAATAAGTCAATAGTGCTAGCATAAGTAATTTTTAAGTTATAAATAATGGATAAATCAAAATTGTAATTAGTCTAAGTAGAACATTTGACAATAAAGGTCATTTTTGACCAAAAAAAAAATAAGTTTTTTTAGCCGTTTTAATCTAACCGGCAATAATTGGCGCCCGAGCTTAAAAGAGCTTGTTCGCTTCGCGAAAGTCTAAAAGTGCCGTTAAAAAATATAAAAAAAAACGCTGCGAAAAAAGACAGTGTTAACCTTTAACTGGTGACAAGCGGTCTCACAGGCCGAGCGGATTAAAGAATAAAAATTAACCAACACATTAAGAGCGTGAAAAGGATAGGAAAAAAGACTTCCTGGACGCTCCAACGACACCGACAAGGAACAACAGCAAAAAGCCTACAAAAACAGTGTGAGAAGGTGTACCTCAGTACAAACACGGAACAGGACAAATACACACTCATCGGTTAGGAGGATCATCATGAAGCTGTATATAGGTGTAAGTAGCATAAGAAATATAATTAGTAATAAAAAAAAACAAAAAGGAAAAAATTGCAGAAAAAGTTTAAAAAAATTGTTCTTAGTAATAAATTTATTTATGTGAAAGGAAAATTTTATTAGCTATAGTGTAAGTAAATATAAATAACCAAAAAAATAAAATACGTCTTGTACAGCCAATAACATAAACTAAACTGAAAATAATATTGCTTAACTCTGCGATTCCGTAGCCAACTCAGGAGTTGACCGAACTCTCCAGGGTGAAAAAGCCCCCTTCCTAGAAGGGATAACAAAAAATATAAATATTCAAACTAAAATAGTGGTATAAAATTAAAAAAAATTAAAAATGGCAAATTTAAACAATCTAATTAGACCCCCCGTACTTGGGATTAATCCTCCTGCTGCATCAACAGCACCGTCAGGCCCTAATAACACAATTCCGCCAGAATTGGCGAACATGAAAAAAAACATGGTAACTTTAGCAATAGAGGCAAGTGTACCTAATGTAGTACATAATATTCTTAATAATAAAATAAACCCGGTCATTACGGACCAAACAATAGACGAACAATTCCAAAACAACATGAACGAAATGGAAAAGATTCCAGACGTTGTGAGATCCCTAAGAGAATTTTCAGGAAATGTCTCAGAATTTAGTTCCTGGAAAAAAAGTGTTGAACGCATTTTAAGAATCTACGAACCCTCTAAAGGGACACCTAAATATTTCGGCATTTTAAATGTCATCAGAAATAAGATGGTTGGAAAGGCAGATATAGCCTTAGAATCCTACAACACCCCCCTAGATTGGACAGCAATCTCCCGCTGCTTGACCACTCACTACGCAGACAAACGGGACATAGGCACTCTAGAGTACCAAATGACATGTCTCATACAAGGACGAATGACAATTAACGAATTTTACCAAAAGGTATATGGATACTTATCTTTAATTCTGAACCAGATAGGATGTATGGAGATAGGAGAAGAAGCAGTCCACTTGTTAACGGAGAATTACCGCGCTAAAGCCCTCGATACTTTTATAAGAGAACTTTCTGGTGATCTTCCCCGGCTACTTGGCATTAAAGAACCAAAAAGCCTACCCGAAGCTCTCCATCTTTGTCTCAAATTAGAAAACCAAAGCTTCAGAGCTTCTCATGCTAATAACCAAACCTTTATCACACCATCAACAACTCATAAATCAGCAACAGCCACGACAGCAATCCACCCAACCCAGATATCATCAACCATTAAACCCTCAAACTACATTCAAATTTTATCCTGAACTAGCTTATCTACCAAATCCCTTGACATATTCCAACCCACAAAACTACCATAGCAACCAACTAAACCTTAATCACCCTAACATCCAACAACATTCAAATCGGAATCCAAATCAATTTAGTCAACAATATCGACAACAAAACCAGAATCTATATAGTCCACAGCAAAACATTGCTCCTGCCAGACCCCCTAAACCACCTCAACCGATGGACGTAGATGAGAGTATAAGGACAAGAGCCGTTAATTACGCAAATCGGCCAAAACCCCAAGAATTCGGTAAAAGACCATCAAACGCTTCAATGATACATAACCACCCACAACAAGCAAAGAAACTTTCACATAAATTCTAACGAACCCCCAGACGATCAAGGACTTACGATCAATCTTATGCTTATCCGGATTTTATAGAAGATTTATCAAGGATTACGCCTAATTGGCCAAGCCACTTGCATCCCTTCTTAGAGGTGAGGAAGGAAGAATGTCGAAAGGAACCTCGAAAAAAATCCAAATAAATCTAAATGAGGAAGCTAAATCTGCATTCGACAAAATTAAATCCACACTGACATCTAAAGACGTAATTTTACAATATCCTGATTACAAGAAAGAATTTGACCTAACTACTGACGCCTCAAAGTATGCCATAGGCGCCGTTTTAGAGCAAAATGGCAACCAATAAACTTTATATCAAGAACGTTGAACAAGGCCGAAGAAAATTATGCAGTCAACGAAAAAGAAATGCTTGCCATTATATGGGTACTGAACTCATTTAGAAACTATCTATACGGTACAGCAAAAGTTGTAATACCTACAGACCACCAACCACTTACATACGCTCTCAGTAATAAAAATAATAACTCCAAACTAAAGCGATGGAAAGCCATACTAGAAGAATACAACTATGAATTAAAATACAAACCTGGGAAAGCCAATGTAGTTGCAGATACATTATCCAGGCCTTTTGAAGTAAACTCCCTATCAGTCGCTACACATTCCGACGAAAGCTCATCACACATCGAAGGGCCCATAAATGCACTCAAAAACCAAATTTGGATCTCGTTAGCAGACGAAGAAAGCTATGTACCAGTTTAAAATACCATTCCCGACCTACCATAGACATATAATCACCAAACCCAACTTTTCAACAGAGAATTTAACTTCACTATTGAAACGATACCTTAACCCCTCAGTGATAAATGGTATATTTACCTCTGAAGGAATAATAGGGAAAATCCAAGAAATTTACCCACTTCACTTTGGTAATTATAAAATTCGTTACACCCAAACAGAAGTAAAAGACATAACAAGCGAGGATGCACAAAACGAGGAAATACTAAACGAACACAAGCGAGCACATAGGAATAGAGACGAAAATAAAAAACAACTAATACAAAGATGTTACTTTCCAAAGATGAAAGCAAAAATAGTGTAGAGTCTGCAAGGAAAACAAGTATGATCGCAACCCTAATAAACCGCAACTATTAGAAACCCCAATACCTCAATACCCTGGAGAAATTGTGCATATAGATATCTACAGTACGGAAAAAAAATTAGTTCTAACAGCAGTTGATAAATTCTCCAAATATGCTCAAGTTAAAATAATAGAGTAAAAATCAATAGAAGATATCAGAGAGCCTTTACCACAAATACTTTTCGCTTTTGGTATACCCAAAACAATAGTTATCGACAACGAGAAATCCTTAAATTCAGCTTCCATACAATTTATGGTCGAAGACCAACTCGGTATTAAAATTTTTAAAACTCCCCCATACACAAGCACAGTTAACGGACAAGTAGAAAGATTTCACTCTACCCTGTCTGAAATTATGCGCTGCCTTCAAACGGAACGCACACATCGCTCATTCCAAGAACTCTTAGATCAATGTACATACGAATATAACTACACCATACATTCCGCAACAGGGAAACGACCTATAGAGACATTTTTTGGCAGACGTGTTAGAGTAGACCCAGAGCAATATGAAAATGCACGACAGGAAAATATAGAAACCCTTCGGAGAAGACAGGCAAAAGATTTAGAAAACCATAATAAAACACGGAAACCTACGAAAATATACGTAGGACTGTGTAAACGGACACTAAGACTGAAACAGAAATGCAACACTGCGTAGAGAACAGATGTGACAGCAGCGAACGGACTGGAATGACAACGAAACAGTAGGTGCGAAGACGAATTAAAGACAGACAATTGGACAGACCACGCAAGACCACCGGCGACCACGGACCACGGACCACTCCACTCTACGTGCATGTGTGCAATCAAGGTTACGTAAAATAGTGAGAATCCAACTTATATTTTAAATAAACGTACAATAATTAAGAAACGGCAAATTGTGAACCAACCCTACATCTACATTTACATTTATATTTACATTTACATTTTTAATAAATATTACAGCAACGGAAGAGACGGTAATTTATGAATAAATCCTACATATATACTCCTGGAGATGTATGTAATTTATGTGAGAATAAACAAACGAATAGGGTCAAAACTTACAGCAAAATATAGAAAGGAAACAGTTAAGGAAGACAAATCCAGTGTAGTAATCACTGAAAAAGAACGGACGGTACATAAAAGCAACATCAGACAATAGTAATTTTTTTTTTCTTTTACTTTGCAGGTTTTTTGTGCACCTAGCGTACGCAGATTTTAAAATAATAGACTACAAATTCACAATTAGCAACATTTGATACAGGATTGACAAGAATACAAACAGGAACCTACCGAATAATACATAAAGTAGACCTAGATACATTTCAAATGACACTCGACGAAATGGACAACACTATTAAAACCAAGATAACATCAGAAAATCCCTTTCTACCCATCTTGATAAATGAATTAACCCTTAGCCAAACTTACCTAAATAGACTCCGACCCAAAAGATTTAAAAAATCCATAGAAACAATAGGAAAAGTCTGGAAATGGATCGCGGGAAATCCCGATCATAACGACTTAGTAATTTTAAATAATCAAATAAATAATACAATAAACAATAACAATAATCAAGTAGTAATAAATAAAATAATTTTTGACAGGATAAACAATATAACGAGAGTATCGAATAAGATTTTAAAAACGGTACAATCTAATGAAGATGTACAACGCAATTTTGCTATAGAATTAAAATATAAATTAAAGATTGTAAAAGAAGAAATTATTAATATTGATTATGCGATTCATTGGGCCATAGCCGGAATCGTCAATTCGTATATTTTATCAAATGAAGAACTAGCATTAGCAAAATCCATGTTTATAAAAAATAACTTCACATTAAATAATGTAGAAGAATCGCTAGAATTTGCGAATATAAAAGTAGCCTCAAATGAAACAATGTTATTTTATATGATCGGAATACCATTAATAAACGAAGAAATTTGTGATTCAATTGTTATTAAACCCATAAAGAAAAACAAATATATTAATAAAATTCCCTATGAGGATATCGTAACGTGTAGTAAACATAAGGTATTTGGAATAAAAACAAAATGTAATGAGAATAATCATATAAGAATATGATAGATATTAGTAACACTACTTGTGTCCCGCAACTACTCAGAAGCGAACCAGCAGAATCCACTCTAATAAATAACCAGCACATCCCATCGATAGAAAACATCTTCCCTGGCATCATATTATTAAACCTGTATAATGGCACAATTTAAATTGATAATCAGAAAATAAATCTTGTGGGACCATATGCCGTTCAATATCGCAATTCCACAGTTTTAATCGACAACCAAAAACACTCCTTTAATGAAATACTAACTAGCAAACCATTACCCGCAATCCTACAGTCAAATATCCCTTCGAACAAAGAGGAAGAAATTCTCAGCCTTGAGATGATGAAGGAACTCCACATAAATAACACCAATCATTTACAAACACTGCAGACAACCCACACAGCAGCTCTAATAACAAATTTTTTATTAGTAGTTATTTGCCTGATCAGTCTAGCAACAAAAGGCACTGCAACAATCATAAGGAAGAATTGTAAGACAAAACTAATAGAACCATCGAGCTACAATGTAAGCGTGAATGTGGCCAATAACAAAGAAGACACATCGGAAACTCCCACGTCAACAGTGCCAATAACCCTAATAGTTTGAACAAACGAGGACATTCGTTTTTGACGGCGGAGGAGTTAGCAACACTAAAGTTAAGTGCCATAAGCTGAATAATGCTGGATAAGCAATTAACCAATTAACATCCGGCACGCGCAATATAAACTACAGCTAGGCTGACCAGCAATAATGTAACCATTGCAACAATTGCAAATCAACATCCGGCATACGCGGAATAACGCGACAGAAGTAAATAAGTCAATAGTGCTAGCATAAGTAATTTTTAAGTTATAAATAATGGATAAATCAAAATTGTAATTAGTCTAAGGAGAACATTTGACAATAAAGGCCATTTTTGACCAAAAAAAAATAAGTTTTTTTAGCCGTTTTAATCTAACCGGCAATAATTTATATAAGCCGTGGCAGCGCCAACGTAATCAACCCAGTGCTAAGAGTAAACTGCTATTGTGTAGACGAATTGTGAAATTAAAGAGATTTTGTTAAACTGAATGAAACGGTTTTTGGTTTTATTTGTCAATCCAGAGATACGAACCCAGTAAAGTAAACTAGTAAGGAGTAAATTCGCAACAATATAAATGATCTAAGTTTTAATGATCTATATAGTATACATTTAAAATCAATTGAACCACAAAATTGAATAATTAATGCACCAGCTTGTAATATTTTTAATTATTATTATTCAATCAATGAATCTGTGGCGGTTAGACTTAATTTAAATTTATTTTGCAATTTTAATTTAATTTTCAATTTTAAAATTCGCGACAATATCGAAATCCCACAATACGTCAATATTGCATAATAAACGTTCAATAAATATTGCTATTCGGGATCATTAATATAAAAATATTGAACGTGAAGCCAGCGTAATAGTATCTCATGATTGCTTATTTTTTCTATTCGTTTTTGATATCTCATCTCTAGGAGTTGAATTTAGCACCAGAAGCCATAATTATTTTTTTATAAAAACACGTTCTCAAAATACTCGCGGTATAACGATTGCAAAACATAGCTGTATGGATAACCTATAATGTACAATATTTCTGAACAATTTTTAAATAAATAAATAGTTTTAGTGGATACGTGTGTTTATTTCATTCACCGACACTCACAAATCTATTGTTGTTTTAGGAAATTTATTACAATATCAATTTTATAATGATCATGAAAAAATTGAAGAATTTTTACGACATTTATATAATGTTATTGATAAATTGGTTCCCAAAAAAATACTATGTTTATATTTGTTTTTGGCAAAATACATATGTATATACATATGTATATAAGTACAGTACTTTTCGGATATAAGCCCCCCGGTTAAAAGATTTCCCCGCTTATAAGGAAATAAAATCAGGTCACAAAAAATTCCGCATAAGCAATATACAGAAAAATCCCCGGTTAATGTGTTCCCCGTTTAAAAGGTCTCCCCGCTTATAATATTGAAAATGTGCGAGCCATTTAAAGAAATCCATACAAAAATCCCCGGATATAAGAATGAAAAATCTGACAACACTTATTTGATTTTTTTTGCGGTATGGCAATCTGTAAAAACATATGTTTGTTGATTAATGGCGGTAAATGTGAAACTTTGGCAAAAGTGTAAGTGAAATTATTTTTATGTTTGCAAAATTTATTAGGGTTTATTTTTTACAGGATGGCTGGTAACAAAGGAAAAGCAAAATTAATAACTACACCCATCCAGAAATTTGAAGATACAATTGCTGAAGTAGAAAAAATCGTTGAGAGCCTGGCAGATGCAAATACACAAAGCTCATTTGAAACATATATTGTGTGTGATGACGACATTGCATGCTATGGCAATTGGACTGATGAGGAAATTGTAAGTTCCATTTGGCCAAATGAGCTTCAGCGTACTACACCCGCATACAACCCTACATAGAGCCGCAACATCGGCACCCCACATTCATCATTTCACCACACAAATTCCACAACATTTCCACACATAACATCCACAATGTCACCGCTACAGCAGATCTAGCAGCTGACCGGCACCCACGCCAAAAAGCTAAAAAAGGAATAACGGGCGGCGAGCCCTTTTTTCAACGTCACGCTCAAGCAAGTAACAACGCGCGCTCGACCTCATTTGTTTCTTCGCTCAACCTCATTTTTTCATCGTTCGACCGCAGTTTTTTCATCGCTCGACCTCATTGGTTTCATCGCTCGACATCAGTTTGTTTCATAAAGAAATCGTATCAAAATTGTATTTATCATAAAAAACCAGAAGCCTTGAATTGAAGTTGTGATTTCTGATTTTTCTCAATAAATACTCGCGGTTTATTCCTTCGTTGGAAAACAAGAAAAAAAGGTAGTTTTACGGTTTAAGGTATTGAGCTAGGGTGTGACGTGACTACCATTGTTGATGTAGAAGCAGATCCACTGCAAATTGATAACGACGGGTCTGAAGATGAAGAGGAAACTGAGGAAATGCTAAAAATACCGTCACTTGCAGAAGTTCTGTATTGCATTCACAGCCTTAGTGCCCACTTCCTGCCAAAAAATAAATACATTGCTGAATTAGAAAGCATGGAAGGAGACATTCTCCATAATGAGATGTCTTTCCAATCTAACATAACAATTTTTTTTTTTAAATGTAATTTTTTAAGACTTTGTTTTTTAAAAAAATTAATTTTTAAGACTTCGTTCTGTGCAAAATTTTTTCAAGCATGGGCGACAAAGATCTCATTTGTTCCTTACATTTTTATGTTTTGTTTTTTATATGAATTTTACTTTTGTTTTTTCTGTTCACTATGTAGTGATGAATACATATACTAAGTTACTTTTAAAAAGTATCTAATAAATATTTACATACTCGTAGCTTAAAAAAGTGGTTGTTTCATATGTGCACTTTTATATAAGCCTCAAAAGGTACATAAAGCGGGATTTTCATATAAGCCCTAAAAGTGCTATTATCCGGGGTTTTCATATATCCAAAAAATACTGTACATATTTGTTATTTCGCTACACATCCACATACAGTTGATATACATAAAGTTGATAAAAGTTGTACTTGATTGTAATTCAATAAAAAGTACATAAACATATACCTTGTTTATACGTAAATATAAAGCAATAATTAACTTGGACTTCTACTTGTGCAATTACGACTTAATGAAAAACTTTGCTAAGAACTTATTTTTTTGCAAATAACTGAAAACCGGCAGCTCTGTCAGTTAGGCGTATATTTATTTGAGCTTTTCGATTTGTCCTCATTCATTTATACAAAAGTGAAAAATTTTTATCAGAAATGGAAAATAATATTAAAAAGCGAAGTTTATGGAAGCATATAGAAATTACTGAAATGCTTTCAGTAATTAAAGAGAACCATGTGTTGAAACTTCTTGATAGTAAGGTAAAACGCAACAAAAATGTATTTGAAGAAGTGGCTCGAAAACTGAAGGCAAAGGGACATAATAAGGATGCAGTACAAATAAGAACGAAGTTTAAGGCATTAAAAAGTGAATACTATAAAGTAAAGCGTAATAAAACACCAGTGGCGCTGAAAGCCAGACATGCGAATATTTTGGCCTACTGGATGAAGTTTTAAGCCATCGCCCAGCAATAGCGACAGAGGGAGAGGATACCTCACACAATAATTCGGAGAATGGTACAGCTGAATCTGAACAACCTCAAATTTAAGCAAGCTCATCGAAAACATTTAAAAATCCAAGTATGTAGACCTGGTTACTTCTAGTTTTGATTGATCAATAATTTTCAAGTTTCAGAAAAGAAAACCTACCAAAGGGTAATGGAGTCTTTTACCAAAGACTGGAAGCAGACTCAGGACAATTTAATCGGCGCAATAAAGGAGCAGAACACAAATTATTTAAGCACCATGGAAAAATTATTGGAAAAAAATCGCGTAGAAACAGCCAAAATGCTGGAAGAGGATCGTCGTGAGACAGCTAATATGTTTTCAAACATGGTCAGCATGATCCAGCCGCCATCACTTACATCAATGTGGTATCCCCAACAATAATCGACGACCAGAATAATAATCAATCTCCATCTGCCAGTAAAATATTAAAACTTGCCCAAAAGCACTCTACAAGTTCGAAAAATATGAGTTTAGAAGCGGAATGTCATTTGTTATTAAGTATATCATCAAGTGAAGATGTTTTAACTTTTTGGAAGGAAAATGCAACGACAATGCCCTTATTATCTACATTAGCAGTGAATTATGCATTATGCATTCCTGCAACCAGCACACCAAGTGAGCGTGTGTTCTCTATTGCTGGCCTCACCATAACAAATAAAAGATCTCAGCTGAGTCATTGTGAATAAAAAAATTTTCATTCATGACAACTATGAGACCTGTAAAGAAGATTTAACGAAATTTCTTTGAATATTTGGCTATTAATACCACAATAGCATGATCTCATCGATATATAACTATGAATTGAACTGTGAAGTTTTGTTTTGTTTTACTTTACTAAATAGGCATTTACGCCAATTGTACTACGACTTTTTTTATTACTATGTTCGAAACATCTTTTTTCAATAAAAAATTTTTCTCCAATTTGTTGTATGTAGTATTTATTTTGTTTGATTATATCTATTGTATTTATTTCACAAATTTGTTGCAAAGAAAGCCAGCTCGCCGCCGCCGAAGCGAAAGCACTCTACTACGAAGTAATGGCAAAAACTGGACGAAGCGTCAGAACGCTACGCACCGACAAGAACAAACATCAAAGTTATCACAGCTAGCATAGCTAACAAAATATACAACAACAAAGTTGTCGTAGCTAGTACATAAAATATACTGACAAGAATGTTGCAACTATAAACAGAAATTCAATTCAGCAATATTCTGCAAATAAACAATATCATTGTTGCTCAATAAAGTTGATTTCCAAAATTTACAACAACAGCACATTTCGTCGGCACTAAACCAGAGCGGAAGCCGTGCCGCCGCAATGTAGGCCGTTTCTCGACCAAACTGAGGTTTGCTGTTTTGCTATAATTATTTTCGTACATTTGTAAGTTTATAGTAAATAGGCAAAATTTTGTATAAAAGAAATGTATTCAATAAAGAAATTTGAGTTCAACTTTACAATCCAAAAGAGCGAGTAATTAATTGTTTGGTGGCAACCATTAACTTGTATGTACACCAATGTTCACTTGTTAAATAATAAAAAATATTAAAAAAAATTATAATCAAAATTATTATTCGATTAACAGTGAAAATCGATTATTCGTAATGCTTCCGGTCCCGACCATCGAGAATAATCCAGGCCCGACTATAATTCTGAACAAAATTAAGGAAGTTTTAGCTATCCTTTATGCAGGTTTGTACATATTTTAGAGAGTACGCTAACGGAAATAAAATTAAAATAATTACGGATCATCGCCCAATAGTGTATTTACAGACGTGTTCGAAATAATAAGAACAACCAAAGTGAATATCGAAATCATTGAATAAAATTTTCTCAGTAATATTTTATTGAACCTTTTTTTCTTAAAAAATTTATACATATTGTGAGTATTAAAAAAATTGAAAATCTGGTCATCAAATACGCACTAACTTTTTTGTACTGCAAATTTTGTTGCATTGGGTCTTAAACAGCCTGTTCGAAAAAATAAGAACAAAATCAAGTAGGCTGCTTATATACCGTTATTTCCGAAAATTCTAGCAAGTCAGCTGCATATCATTTTATTGAATCCTAATGTTATAGTCAGTGCGCGAATTTAATCGAGTGAATACGGGAAATTACTTTTATTTATTTAAAAATGTGAAGAGCTCCTCATTGTTCTACAGAGAAAAGAGAGATTATAAAAAAACTACTTTGCGAGGGAAAAACGTTTGCCAATATAAGACAGCTTTTAGGAGTCTCAAACGGAATGATAACAAACTGTAAAAATTGGTCGTTGAAAGCTGAAATGAGAGGAAGACGCAAAAAAACTACCCAAAGGCAAAGCTCATCAAAAGAATTGTTAAAAGGCGCCCGTTTATAACTTCCAAACAGATAAAAGATGAACTAGAATTGTCAACAGCGACTTGCACAATAAGAAAACGGTTGATCGCCGTTAATCTGAAAGCGCGAAGTCCTAGAAAAATACCTTTACTGAAAAGTGTACATTTGAAACGGAGACTCGAATTTGCAAAACGGTTTATTAATGAACCTAAAACAATTTGGCGTAATATTTTATGGACCGATGAGACAAAGGTTGTGCAATTCGACTCTGGTAAAGAAAAACAGTACGTTAGACGTCCTCCTAAACAGCAATTTAATTCAAAATACACAACGAAAACTATAAAACATGGAGGTCTCAAGTTGATGTTGTGGGGTTGTTTTTCGTGGAATGGTGTAGGGCCTCTAATAAAGATCACCGGCATTATGGACGCAGTTTTCTATGTTGGGAAAATATACCCCTCTCTAGATGCCGCACCCTTGTAGACTCCATGCAGTCCAGATGTGCCGAAGTAATAAAAAATCGTGGGGGAGCAACTTCATATTAAATGTAAGGCCATTTGTATGCATTTCAAAACAACAAACGTGTGTTCTTATAATTTTTCATGCTTTGTTCTTATTTTTTCGAACAGGCTGTTTAAGACCCAATGCAACAAAATTTGCAGTACCAGATTTTCAATTTTTTTAATACTCACAATATGTATAAATTTTTTAAGAAAAAAAGGTTCAATAAAATATTACTGAGAAAATTTTATTCAATGATTTCGATATTCACATTGGTTGTTCTTATTATTTCGAACACGTCTGTAAATAACAAGTATAAAGGAAAGGAATTTACAACACGTCACCTGTTCATAAAGATATGAACATGAAAGTTTTGTAACCTTAAGATAGAATTATATATACAAAATTATATTTTTGACACAACTACATTAATACATAAAAATATACATGTAAACAATAAATTAAATAAAAAGTATATACAGTCCACTAAATGTCAAGTGCAATGGTAAGCAACAAAATTGTAATATGAGACTTGCTCATAAAAATGTGAAAATCATTGCACATAAAAGAAAACTCATAAATTAGAGTATACATAATACTAATATTAAAATACAAAATATACATACTCGAAATATTAATGCACACAAGCAACAGATAAGAAAGTATCAAGCGTGTGTACGTATGTGTGTAAGTGCGTTAGATGCACTAATCTAAAAAACTATAAAATATCAATGCGTTGGTATCTAAAAAATGCAATTAAAATATAATACATATTTACACATGTGTATGCACACTAAGCATACACACATATACATATATACATAGTTAAGAAATTAGAATTAAGAAATAATAAAAATAATTAATAAAGAAAAGCAGAGTCAAAAGTGAACTCTCACAATACAGACTTAAGCAAAGACTGTCTTAATCTGTACATCACCAAAGGTGGCTATTTAAACTGAAACAACTCATAATACAAGAAAGAAATATATGTACATATACAATGATCAAATAGACATATTAAGCCATATTAAAGGGAAGATGCACGAAATTCAGAATAATATAGCCTCCGTTAAACACTATTTGATACATCTGGGAATGATAAAGTTTAGACAATATTAAAAAAATTTACGCCCAAGGAGAGCAACAGAAATAACTTTAAAATAAAATTCATTGAAGGGCGCATTTCTAGGACACCATCTTTACATGACAATTGTCCTATGAGGCAAAAGTGAATAATTAAAATGTTCGATGTAATCACAGATTTTTTATACTAACTACAACTTTTGCTCCATGAATGCAAAAACGTTTTAAAAATTTTATCAATGTAAGATATGAAAAATTTTTTTTTCTTCTGGCCAGAATCAGTTTTCTTAAATGATTACCGATAAAAAAAGGCCTTTGCAGATCCTATAGATGGCCGGTCATCAGTCAGTCAGCACGTTACCGACACAGAGCGTTTCCACCTCCACCAGATATGGACAGCAGATTCCTGGGTGAGGGGTAAGGTCACCCATGCAACCACAGCCTGGCGCGAATTCCTCCAGTGGGAATACGAGGAGAGATACGGCCGGGAAGGTTTTGAGTTTCGAGAACTAATGTTAGACGTGCAACAACAAGAAAAGATCAATGATTGCGGTATCTGCGTGCTGGAGACAATGGAATGGGTTATGCGCTATGTAGGACGGGGTGAAGGAGCCATCGGATGCATCTCCGAACCCTTCTCGGCGAAGCTGGCAGCAGAGAAGCGCGCCCATATATTAGCCACCCTCAGGCGCCACCAAACCACAACCGCGACCAATGCAAGTTAATGACAGCCTCCGCAGCCTCGCCCTCACAAGAAGGCATAGCAATAATAATTGTAAAGAAAACAGAACGTTTACGTTCTGCCGAAATATGCTGAAACAGCTAACATTGTAATTGACATTTTCTTTGTTCTGGATTCAGTCACAACAAAATGTATAAATACTAGTATTTTGGAAATAAAGTTTTGATTTGTATCTGGCAATCCACTAGAACCACATGTGTTCTCATTTTATCGCACGTTCGCGGATATAAAATACATATATATATTTTTTTTAAATTCCCTCGTCGCGGGAATTAATTGGCCCTAAAGTGAAAAGTGAAAAATTTGTTTTTTTTTTTGTTTTTGAAAAGAAATAGTTTGGTAAAAACTATATGTGCCTACTAAAGTGAAAAAACATAACTACAAAAATTTAATTATAAAAAGAAACAGTTTAATTAAAACTATTAATGTCTAAAAAGTACCTAGAAAGTAAAAAAAAGAAGAAGATTTAAAAGGAAAGTAGCTGTGTCAAAAAATAAGGAAGAAAAAATGTTTAACTGGTCTAAAGAAAAATAAAAGTGACCAAAAAAGTGTAAAGAAAAATTGCACTAAAAATATAATAAAAAAACTACAAGTGTGTTAATATAACCAACGACAGAAACAAGCGCGACCGAACAACATACGAAGACAGCAGGAAAAGTACAATCGGACTTTGATGGAAATTCAGCGACGGCCAATAATAAATTGAACCAGGAGAAAAGACTGGAGCAGTTGACAACATGCAACAGAATATATTTGTAAGTTGTATTTAAAATTTACTGTTATTGTATTAAAAATGGCAAATTGCCCAACTATCAAATTTAAGAAATTATCACATTGCGACTTCTGTAATGGTTTGTACAACATAACAGAAAAAAAGTTGCGATCCACATCCCTCGGGGGACCCTCCAGCTTAAAAAAATTAAAATTCTCTGCGATTCACCACCCAAGGGACCCTCCAGAGAATTATGAAAAATTAAAATCTATCCAACCAATAAATCTTTTTAAAAATAATAAAATGACAGACTCGGACGCTCTACCTAATAACTTGGACTATGACAAAATAGACAAAATAGTAGAAAAAGTATGACATTCTAACTAAAAAAAAAACAATTCATAAAAATATTTATTAAATTACTTCGAAGACAAAGATCGGAAAGTAAACTGCATGAACACAGTATTTAATTATATAGGAAAAAATCCACATTAAAGGACTATTACACTAGGTATTCATTAGAAGCAGAGAGTATGGCTATGATTCAGGTTTCAAAAAGCCTATACCGACAAATTATATTTAAATCAATAAAACAAGAATTAAAAGCTCGACCAGCCATATAAGAAAATATAACCGCGATTCACCACCGCAAGGGGGACCCTGCGGTTTATAATAAAAGCTTAATTCTGCGATTCTGAGCCCCAGACCCTCCAGAATATAAGAGCCTCCTTTCTAAGGAAGGGATAACGAAAAATAATATATACAAAAAAATGGTTCTAATTATTGAATTCGTTGCGGAAAGAATTTTCGATCGAAAATGTTCATGCCATCATTGATACCGTCGATAACCTACTTTACCATACTATAAGTAAACTATGTTATCAACAAATTTGACAAGTTTGAAAAATGAAAAAAATTTTCTTAGCTTTTTGGTTTATTTTTGCAAATACTTGTATTTAAAATGGACACAATTTCATTATATTTAAGTGATGGCGATGATGAAAATAGTGTAAACATTCGTCGTGAGCGCAGAAATTTGAGGAATATTTCAAAAGACGTGTTTGAAATGTATGACTATAAGTGAGTTGGTTTCTAATTTATCAATGTATATTTTGCTTCATCACAGCATTATGTCGCTTCATTTTCTTCAATTTATCTTTTTCAATTTCTTAGAGTTTTCTAATCCATCTGTTTGTTTCAGACTGTTCTTGTGCAAGTTAAAGAACGAAAATATTGTAATAAACTGTGGGGACACACCAAATCTGGCAACACTATCATATCTTGTTAAAAAATTAACTGGCGCCCGAGCAGGGACCGGTACGTGTAACGAACGATACGGCAAAACGTCCAGTAAGTTCGCGGCTTGCAATAACCGGTCAAATCGCGGGGTGTAAAAAAACGCACAACTCGCGGAAAATAAACATCGTATGAAACTACGATCTCCGGCGGTCTCCAAGTCTTGTAGGCAAGACCGCAGGACACCCCAAGAAGGTACGCATCGCAGGAGCCTCAGTAGTAACAGGAAGGTTACAAAAAGGATGAAATCCGGATTGTCGAAGGGAGGAGACGCACCATTTACCATAGTATTGTAAAATTAATATTAATTAAATTTATCACTAAAAATTATTATTATTATTAAAAAATCGAAATTATCATTATTGAAATCAATTGGAATTTAATATAAAAAAATCAAACGTTACGATTTTTGTAAACAGCCGGACACTGGTTATAATTAAACTCGAAAATTGCATGATTTCAACAAAAATTACGGCATTATTTCCGAAATTTGCATAAAATTTGTTAACACTTTTAAACAATTTAATTGTGTGATTATTTTATGGTCAATCCAAACAACCTAATCAGGCCTTCAAGACTTAGCGCATCTACAACACAAAACAGAATTATGGCCGAAAACGTTGACCGAGCTGCACTTGCAGCCACGATTAGTGAAATTATACCGCAGTAAATACCAGGTTTATTAAGGCGACAGAATTAACCGGAGGAGTTCGCCAATGTAGCCGATCATGTGATCGCCTCAGAACATGTCAGGAATTTAGGTGACTTAGATAGGGTACCAGATAGAGAAAACAATACGTGAGTTTTCAGGTGACCCATCAGAATTCAGTTTATGGAAAAAGGCAGTAGATCGTATCCTAGAAGCATATAGTGCTTATCAGGGGACAGTATTTATCGGATATATGCACCTCGCTTATAAGCACAACTCTTTTAAATAATTTAATTTCCGCATTTAAAATATACACAAAAATGTTCGATATATGCGTTCCGCTTATAAACACAACCCGGATATAAGCATCAAAAATTATGTTTTCAGCTTAACATTTCCCAATAAAAATTACCTATATAAGCACAGTCACAAAAACAAAGATATTTTTGACTGCTTTGAAAATCCTAATACGATATGACATCACTTTTATTATTATGTAATCGATATAATAATCGATGTTTCTAGTTTGCACATCTTTATTAATGTCGAAATGAGTAAGCGTACAACATTAAATTACCGCCAAAAAAGGCAAATTCTTTCTGAAGTGCAAACTTCGTGCAAAAGCGAACTCTGTGTTAAATATAAATGTTCACTACCAACAATTAATCGTATAATTCGTGAAAAAGAAAGACTTTCTGCGCAAAGTACTTTGAAAAACTTGAACAGAAAGCGCAACAGATGTAGCAACTCAATAGAAATTGATCGTGCAGTAACCATTTGGTTTAATCAAATGCGTTCATCTGGCGCAGTAATATCAGGCACTATGGTCCGGGAAAAAGCTCAACAATTGGCCGTCAAGATGGATGTAGAATTCGAGCCCACTCTTGGTTGGCAAAACGCGTGAAGGCATTTCAGTGAAACAAAAGGGTGCATCTGCGAATATTAAAAGCGCCAATGACTTTTTTGAATTGCTACCCAATTTAATCCAGAATTACAGCGCTAAGGCAGGCAGGCAGTTCATAAGCACTTATCCCTAATTTTGAATAAAATTGGTTGTATGCGATTAGGTAGAGAAGCAGAACAACTAATGACAAAAATGTACAAAGACAAAGCTCTAGATACTTTTGTACGAGGGTTGCGAGGTGACTTACCTCGCCTATTAGGAATTAAAGAACCAGTAGATTTGCCTTCAGCACTACATTTGTGTTTGAAGTTGGAAAACCAAACTTTTCGTGCAAACCACGCAGTAACCAAAGGACAAACAAGCAACTTCAGGAATCCGAATTCCAAACTTATACCTGCTGCACACAACTTTCAATTTACAAATATACAACAATCAGTCCCATCAAGACCCTAATAATACCAAAAAAATGGACAACAACCACCAGTCCTACCAAGACTTTACCAATATCAACAATATGGACTACAACCACCAATCGCACAACCAAGATATAACTTTAACAATTTCCAACCTACTGGCGCACCTCGACAACCATTCTCAAATAGACAATACCATTACCAGACCCCACCTAGGCCTATGGCACAAAAACCACTGCCTCGTCCAGAACCTATGGACGTGGACCCCAGTATACAAACGAAAATAGTCAATTACATGAAACGACCTCGCTTCGAAGTTGGCAAAAGACCATCTGACCCAATAGCAGATGTACATAAAAGACAGAGAAACTTTAACATACAAACCACTAATAAAGAAGAGGAAATGCTATTCGCTGAAACGTACGCTACGACAGAATACGAACAGGCAATTACAGGTTACGAAAACCATAATGATCTCGAAGAAAATTTGAACGAGTACATAGACCAAATAGACGAAGCCGATCTAATTTTTTAGAATACAGAGTTCCTCCCTTCCATATGTTGTATGCAAGATGAGGAACGGCCAAATTATAAAAATGTTAATAAACACAGGAACAATTAGGAATTATATCCAACCGAAATTCGTGAATAATCCAATTCTAAATCAAAAACCATTCAATGTTATTTTCGTAGGAGGCAGCACATTAGTTACACATCATAAAATAGCAAATATTTTTAACATTCATGACGTAGAAATAAAATTCTTCGTATTACCATCACTAAAATCCTTCGATGCTATACTTACTATCTTTGTAAACGATAGTTTAAAAGAGTTAGGCGCCGAAATAAAGATCAGCAAAAACATTATGGCAATTAAAAATGGAATTATAATTCCTAACAAAGAAAAAAGATTCGAATCCATAAATACTATAACTCCGAGAACATCCCATTTATCCGAAATACAGAAAACAAAACTTAACAAGCTACATACTTAAATCATTTCCAGACCTATTTGCTGACCCTAATCAAAAACTGACTTACACAACTAATGTAAGGGCAGCGATACGAACCTCTTCCGACATTCCGGTTTACTCAAAGTTTTATCAGTATCTTTTAAGGTAAGTGTATTGAAATTCTTTTACCACTATTGTTAACAGCGTTTAATTGTAATGGTGCATCATTTGAAATGGCTTAAAGTACATAGTATGTAGCTCTGTAAATTGCTTCAAGTAGCCAGAAGTAATTGTGTTAAAAAAGTTGATGGGGGAAATGGTAGTGCTGACAAAGTATTTTGAGAGTCACTTGGTGGTTTGAACAATTCACTTTACAATACGTGAATGTAATACAGGAATGTTTACCTTTGCAGATTCAATCCACTCCAATTATTTTTCCATCAACACAACGCATTGGTTGCATTATTCAAGAACGGATTAGATCACATGCTATCTGATAACCACAAAATTGTTATCAAAGCCGATAAGACGCCTGCAGGACTACACATAAGACGTTTTAATGCCCAAACAATCGATGAAGTCGCTATTGTCATTGTGGGTAAAAAAATAGAAAACCGAGATATTGTTTTACACCGGCGTAACAACCAACGGCAGCGGATGTCCGAAACATATCGATCATATGATGTCTTACAATATCCTATCTTATTTTGGCAAGGTGAAGATGGGTATCATTTTTTAATGAAGATGATAAATCCAGGTAAATAAACATTTTACGTTTTTAATGTTTATCACAGCCTTAAGTAATTTATATAATTTTAACACAAAAAATTGTTTTTAGGTTCTGAAACAAACAACAAAGTTAGTTCAATGATTTATTATTCATGCAGACTGTTACGGATTGCTAATGCTTTGTCCACACTCTAGTCACACTATTATAAAGTTGCCAATGCACTGCCGACACTCTGATCACACTGTTATACAGTTACAACACTTAAGTGGAAAATGTGGCTGGGTTCTTCCCTTCTTCTTTCTGCAATCATAAAGTGTATCAGTTCATTTCATCAACATTGGTTTTTTTTGGAATAAAAATCGGAGGCAATCGGACAAATCATTTAACATACATCAAAGATATAAATCATCTTAACAACTATTCTGTAAGACAATTTTTATATAATTAATATTTAATTGTAATAATTCGAAGGCTGTGTATAAAGTGAGGGCTGATATATATTATATCAGTCCTCATGATAATAAACGTGGGGTGCTACACCCAAAACCAGAACTTAATCTCGGCAATCTTAAACATTATGGTCCTTCGAGCCGGATCATCTCACGTTTGTTCTCGGCGGTTTTTGTGTATTCTTTAATTCCTTGTGACTTTTTCTTTTGATTTTTGGTACAATCTATATAATACAGTTTTTGCGTTTCAAATCATGTCCGATAACGAAAATTTCGAGGCACTCAATCCGGAGTGTAAAGATTCGGACGTACAATCGGTCAAATCGACACAAAGTCAAAAGACAACGGTGCTATCCGCACCTACACTCAACGTGCCTGTTACGTCAGGACGACAATCACCTGTGCACTCGGATGTGGACGAGACAGGTTCCATCAAACCCACTCGCTCGTCAAAACGTGCACAATCACCCGCACGGCTACCTGACGAGCTCGTGCTTAAAGCCAGATCACAAATCAATCGCGTTAAGGCACTCACTCTACACTTCAAGCAAATCGATAATTTCCGGGATAAGGACAGCTCTGCAATCAAGGCAATTCTACAATCAGCCGAGGAAGTACACAGGGCTTTCCTCAAAGAGCACTCGTTTCTGGAAATTACCTGGCCAGTGGTACATCTCAACCACGAGTATTTTGTGAATGATGTTTACACACAAGAAGCAAGCATCATCTGCGATATTCGCCAACTCGCTGCAGTCCGTCTTCAGCCAATCGACACTCATGCACCTCAGTCATATCGTGAAGCAGTACAGTCTCAGCCAAAGTTACCAAAGCTGCCGCTGCCGAACTTTGATGGTGGTTACCAGCACTGGACCTCTTTTTGCACTCTCTTCCAGTCAATGGTAATTAACAACTCAACACTCACAGGTCTTGAGCGACTGCATTTTTTGCGAGTTGCCCTCACTGGTCCAGCGCTCGAGCTCATCTCACACATCTCGGTTACCGAAACGGTGTTTTCAACAGCCTGGACAGCACTCAAAGAGCGCTACGGGAACAAACGAGTTCTCATCGACGCTCAACTTGCACAGCGGAATGTTACGGATTGCCAATGCTTTGTCCATACTCTAGTCACACTATTATAAAATTGCCAATGCACTGCCGACACTCTGATCACACTGTTATACAGTTACAACACTCTAGCCACGCTATAAATGGAAAATGTGGCTGGGTTCTTCCCTTCTTCTTTCTGCAATCATAAAGTGTATCAGTTCATTTCATCAACATTGGTTTTTTTTGGAATAAAAATCGGAGGCAATCGGACACATCATTTAACATACATCAAAGATATAAATCATCTTAACAACTATTCTGTAAGACAATTTTTATATAATTAATATTTAATTGTAATAATTCAAAGGCTGTGTATAAAGTGGAAATGCCCAGGATGTAGGCAGAACAACTATTCTCCCAGCAACATACGTCGGAAGTCCACCACCACTTTGCATGAACTGTAATGATACCTTGACCATGCAATACCTATTAAACTGCTACAACGACACATCGCAAAATGTTGATTTGCATACCGCTATAAATAGCAACACAGGACTACGAAAATATAAGCAAACATCTTCCTCCTATACTATTAAAATTAATTTAGATTTGAAATGTTCATATAAGTAAATTAATATGTATCTATACAAAATGGTACGAAGGCCTAAGCAGCCAGTTCTTTTTTTCTATGTCTGTAAATTTATTTACAGTTCATATTAAAATAAACAAATAAATAAGTCCACGACATATGCATGAATATGCTCAGGATGCTATGTCATATGTATGTAAGTACGTCATTATGGGACACCAGATGTGTTTATAACATTCACATGCAATCCACAGTGGGCAGAAATTCGGCAAGAATTATTTACTGGCCAAGCACCCATTGACGAAAATTAAAATCACTCATCGATTTCATTGTTAAACATCGTGGCTTCGGGGAAACTCGCTGTTGGATGTATTTAGTAGATTGGCAGAAACGCGGATTACCCCATGTCCACATCCACATCATGGTTGGTAGAGACAATAAGACCAAATGAAATTGATGATATGATATCTGCGGAAATTTCCAATAATGATGAAGATCCATTGTTACATGAAAAATGATCCATGGTCCCTGTGGAATATTAAATCCCTTTTCTCCATGTATGGTTGACGGAAAATGTTCAAAGCGCTTTCCAAGACAATTAGTATCAGAAACTATTAGTGGAAATGATGGTTATCCACTTTACCGCCGGCGAAGCACTGATAACAATAGGAGGTCAACAACAGTCAAAGTAAATCAGCAGGATATTGAAGTTGATAATCGTTGGGTTGTTCCATTTTCGCTTTTACTCTCCAAAACATTTAAAGCACACATAAATGTAGAATTTTCCCATTCCGTAAAATCTATAAAATATATCTGCAAGTATGTAAATAAAGGTAGTGACAGGGCTGTATTCGGAGTTGCTGCATAAAGTTCTAAGTTCACTCATTTTCAAATGCACCGCTATGTTAGTAGCAATGAGGCGATGTGGCGTATTTTTTCGTTTCCTATACATGAGAGACACTCCACTGTTGTTTACTTGGCCGTACATCTGGAAAATGGTCAAAGGGTGTACTTTACAACAGAGAATGTATTGGAACGAGTTGACAGGCCATCATCAACAACATTGACCAGCTTCTTTGAAATGTGCCAGAATGATGACTTTTCCAGAACACTGTTGTATTCTGAAATGCCTAAATATTATACCAGTCAGTTCCACGTTATCCACATGTGTTTTCCACCGATGCATTGAGACGTATTTACACAGTCCATGATTTCGTCAAATGCTAAACAAATACGAACATTGTTTTCAATAATTTTGTCTACATCAACACTGATTAATTTATGGAACAAATACAAATATCATAAGGCTGAAGACATATTACATAAGAAATGACTTAGAATGCAGATTTGCAAATTATCAAGAAATTCACAATGAAGCATTAATTTTAATTGAAGACATGTGCTTGATGTTTACAAACAAAGGATTAATACAATTAGGAATGACAACGTCCTATCGCACAATTGTGGAAAATTTTAAGTACTGATTAATATATGGACAGTTTTAGGAATTTGCTTAAAAAAAGAAAGGATACGAGAGACTATACACTTGCAAAAATTGTAGAGGTAACCACCAAACAAAAATTGTTAAAAACTTTCAAAATAGACGGACTAAACAGTATTTTTCCAATATGTCACTAGAAAACGGGAAAGAAGCAATTATCACGAGATTAATGCAGCAACAAATGCTTCCCTTAAATTGGAGGTAGAGCAGTTGCGAAGACAAATAGAGGGGGAACAAAATCGGCTACGCTTGAGGTGGTCAAGTCACTACCAGAAGTCTCTGGTAAACAAAATAACTACGTTAATTGGACGGAGACTGCAGGCAATGCAATGAGCCTATATTTGAGACGCAGCCATAGATATATTGTAGCACTAACAATACGACGGAATAGGATAACAAATGACGCGAATGACTTATTGTCTAATCAGTGGTCAGTACTGAATTTTGATGCCATTTTAGCACGTTTAGATTTTGCTTATGCTGTTAAACGGCCTGCTCATATAACTGAACAGGAAATGAGCATATTGCGGCAGGACACTAATACTATTATTGAGGATTACAATAAAGTTAATGAAAAATTGACTTTACGAATAAATAAAACGAAGAAATTAATGCCAGAAATAGGCGGGACGCCTAGAGATTTTCTATTAACAGGGTTAAAAGGAAATTTATCCAATATTTTATTTTCATTGTCACCATGCAAGCGAATTTCGCATTAAAGTTTGGAAGAACACAGAGTTTTCGCCTTTTAATAACAATAGACGATATGACGGTTTTAATAATTTTACTAATAATTTGCGTTTGACGCAAAATCAAGCACCAAAAATCTATAACAACAGGTTGACTCAAGACATTCCGTCTCGGCCTACCCCGATAACTTCTATATCGCAGTTAGCACAGCTAGCGTAGCTAACAAAATATACCAAAAACAAAGTTGTCATAGCTAGTAAAATATACAGACAAGAATGTTGCAACTAAAATCATAAATTCAATTCAGCAATATTCTGCAAATAAACAATATCATTGCTGCTCAATAAAGTTCATTTCCAAAAATTACAACAACACATTTCGTCGGGACTAAACCAGAGCGGAAGCCGTGATGCCGCAATGTAAGCCGTTTCTCGATCAAACTGAGGTTTTTTATGTTATTGCTTACGTTATCATTATTGAGTATATAGAAATGAGTACTGGTGAGTAAAAATTCTTATACATGTAAGCTTATAGTAAATAAGCAAATTTGTTTATGAAAATAAATGTATGTAGGAGAATTGCGGACAACACGATCCGGACAGGCCTATTGAATGCAACCCTGAATGAACGGAACGACTATCAACGAACGAGAACGTACATTTACAGTTGCAAGTCGTATGTAATAAAGATTTCAAATAAGGAATTCCTACAGATTTGGGGGCTCGACCAGGAACGAACTTTAAAAGTTGAAGAATTTTGAGCATGAAAAGACAATTTTAATACAACGAATGCAAATAATTTAAATTCGCAGTCATCGACTATATCTCTTTTCTTAATTTCATCGGGTACTTAATTCGCACCGCTCGCGAGTGCTCTCTTTCTTTCATTTTTCGTGTTTACATTGCTCACTAGCATTCCAACCTCACAAACTTAAGCATTTGCACGTGTACGATGGCTCCGAGGCCATCAAATATCAGGGAGAATCGCTTCTCCACGGGACCAGTTGGAATACCCCTATTCCTTTCTACAAAAACAACATTGACCAACACTTATTCAAGCATTTAAGTATTTCATGAAATGTTTTGTTTTCTTCCCTTTTTCCTTTTTCTATACTGAGTGAGTTAAGTTGTGGTGCTGGTGCTGCGGAGCATATAAAACATAAAATACAAAATAGAAATAACTAAAACTAGAAACAAAGCTTGTGTTTTTAATATAAGTTATCGTGAATTAACTCTCACGATGACCATTTAGTCGACGACACATCCGTCGACGCAAGCTTCACTCAGGTCGCTCACACTAATGTAATCCGATACCTTACACGAGCCGCTGAGGCAACATAATTACGTTTACGCAGTCGACTGCCAAATATTCCATGTGAACCGCTATGTCAGCATAACTGCGTCGGCAGCGCGACGCCGATGGTTAGTTGTAGGCTAAGAAATTATTGTAAAGTCAGTTTCAGGACTCACGACAAACGAACAGCCAGTGAGCTGTAATAAATAAAGACCTTAAATTCAAATCGTTTAATTTATATAAAGAGGAGTATAAATCACAACAGGTTATGGGCCCAGTCCAAGCCTAAGAAACAATAAATAAGAAAATTAAATTTAATTGTGAAATAGCATATTTCAATTTCTGGTGAAATTCATTTTTCAAAGAAGCGGGTCGTGTACTACGCTTTAGTTTTAAAGGCTGTGTTTGTGTATGAAATACAATGGACAAGGCAAAGCGAAACATTAAACCGTTCGATGGCGAGAAATACGCGATATGGAAGTTTAGGATTAGGGCTCTATTGGCTGAACTGGATATTCTTAAAGTAATTGATAATAGTGCACCTTATGAGGCAGACGAGGAATGGAAGAAAGCAGAGCGTTGTGCGAAAAGTACGCCAGTAGAATATTTAAGTGATGCTTTTCTTAATTTCGCCACAAGCGACATAAAGGCGTGTGAAATTCTATAGATGCTATATATGAACGGAAGAGTCTGGCGTCGCAGTTGGCAATTAGAAAACTTTTGCTTTCTCTCAAGCTATCGAGTGAGAAGTCGCTACTGTCCCATTGTAACATTTTCGACGAATTGATTAGCGAATTACTAGAGATGGATAAGATCTCTCATTTGCTAATTACATTGCCTTCATCTTACGATGGCGTCATCACAGCAATAGAGACATTATCTGAAGATAATGTAACTTAAGCTTTTGTGAAGAATAGATTGCTAGACCAGGAGATTAAAATAAAAAATGATAGTAACGACACAAGCACGAAAATTATGAATGCGGTAGTTAAAAACAAAACAAATACTTATAAAAATAATTCATTTAAAAAACCGCTTAAGGGAAATATTAAAAGTAGGGTTAAGTGTCATCACTGTGGCAAAGAAGGTCACATTAAAAAAGATTGTTTTCATTATTAAAGAATAATAAATGATAAAAACAAAGAAAATAAATAAGCCAGCACCACACCACAAGCTAGCACCGCAACATCACAGGGCTTCGCATTTATGGTAAAAGTGAAAAGTACCAAAGCAATGGATAAGTGTGATTTTATCCTTGATTCGGGAGCAAGTGACCATTTAATAAATGATGAGCTGCTTTATACTGATGCTGTGGAGTTGGTGCCGCCATTGAAGATTGCTGTTGCCAAGCAAGGCGAATACATCTATGCAACAAAGCGTGGCATTGTGCGATTGCGCAATGAATACGACATCACGCTGGAGGACGTGCTTCTTTTCCAAGCAGGCTGCAGGAAACTCAATTTCTGTGAAGCGCCTGCAGGAGGCAGGCATGTCAATACAATTTGACAAGAATGGTGTATCCATTTCTAAAAATGGATTGACGATTGTTGAAAATACAGGTATGTTAAATAATATACCTATTGTTACGTTTCAAGCATATAGCATGGATGCGAAACTTAAAAGTAATTTTCGGTTATGGCATGGGAGGTTTGGCCATATAAGTAATGGCAAATTATTGGAAATAAAGCGAAAGAATATGTTTAGTGACACTAACCTTTTAAAGAATTTAGAACTATCAGGAGAAATTTGTGAACCATGTTTAAATGGAAAACAGGCTAGATTACCGTTTAAACAATTTAAGGATAAGACCCATATAAAAAGGCCCCTATTTGTAGTTCACTCAGATGTCTGTGGCCCTATATCTCCAGTTACCCTAAATGATAAAAATTATTTCGTGATCTTTGTTGATCAGTTTACTCACTATTGTGTAACTTATCTCATGAGAAATAAATCAGATGTATTTAACATGTTTCAAGATTTTTTGGCGAAGAGTGAAGCGCCTTTTAACCTAAAAATTGTTAATTTGTATATTGATAATGGTAGAGAATACCTATCAAATGAGATGCGACAGTTTTGTGTTAAGAAGGGAATTTCATATCACTTAACAGTGCCGCATACCCCACAGTTAAATGGCGTTTCGGAAAGAATGATCCGAACGAAACAGCATTCCTGAAAGACAGTAAGGAAAATGTAAATGAAAATTTCCCGAATGAGAGTAAGGAAATTAAAGAGACAGAGTTCTCCAAATGCGACAACACACAATTCCTGAACGATAGTAAGGAAACTGATGAAAATTTTCTGAATGAGAGTAAGAAAAGAAAGCGAGCTGATTCCCTGAATGAGAGTAAGGGAACAAACAACCCGAATGAGAGTAGGGAAAGTGAAACAGCTGAGCTCGTAGAACATATTGGAACTGCTGAGAATCCAATTGCAACCGATAACTCTGAAAAAATGAGTAGAAGAAGTGAGAGTTTGAAAACAAAGCCCCAGATATCGTATAATGAAGATGATAATAATTTAAATAATTTTTTTTTAAATGCGCATACTGTTTTTAACGATGTCCCAAATACATTTGATGAAATTCAGTATAGGGAGGACAAGTCCTCTTGGGAGCAAGCCATAAATACAGAATTGAATGCCCATAAGTTAAATAATACCTGGACAATTACACAAAGGCCTGAGAATAAAAACATTGTCGATAGCAAGTGGGTATTTTCTATTAAATATAACATACTAGGATATCTAATTAGACATAAAGCAAGACTAGTTGCAGGAGGATTTACCCAAAAGTATCAAGTCGATTATGAAGAGACTTTTGCCCCAGTAGCTAAAATTTCAAGCTTTCGATTTATATTATCGTTAGCAGTACAGTACAGCTTGAAAGTTCATTAAATGGATGTGAAAACAGCTTTCTTAAACGACACATTAAAAGAGGAAAATTATATGAAACTTCCTAAAGGTTGGTACACCTACAATGGTGACAATGTGTGTAAATTGAATAAGGCATTTTACGGACTCAAACAAACCGCTAGATGCTGGTTTGAAGTATTTGAGCAAGCATTGAAAGACTGTAAGTTCGTTAACTCTTCAGTAGATCGCTGTATATATATTCTTGATAAAGGAAATATCAAGGAAAATATTTATGTGCTGTTGTATGTTGATGATGTAGTAATAGCTACGGGGAATATGGAAACAATGAATAACTTTAAAAGGAATCTAATGGAAAAGTTTAGAATGACAGACCCTAAAGAAATAGGACATTTTATTGGAATAAGAATAGAAGTGTATGAAAATGAAATTCACTTAAGTCAGGCTGCTTATGTTGAAAGAATTTTGAATAAATTCAACATGGATAATTGCAACACAGTTAGTACACCCTTACCAAGCAAACTAAATTATGATGAACTAAATTCTGATGAAGACTGTAATGCTCCATGTCGTAACCTCATAGGATGTTTAATGTACATAATGCTGTGTACACGCCCAGATTTAACTACTGCAGTTAATATCTTGAGTAGATATGTTAGCACGACACATATTAACAAATGTTAAGACACGCATACTATTACACCAACATTCTCTAGCGCAACATAACATCTCATTATGTTAAGGCATAGGCATCCAACATACATACATCCAACTAATAAAGTCGCTGACGTTGCGGCACGTGTAACTCCAGATCAGCACTTTTGGTCACGTAGCAGTAGCGAGAGATTTAGGGCTAGCATTAAGAATGATAAAAAATAATATTTTTTTAAATAAACCGTTTGTGTTTGATTAACTGATATAGTAGTAACAATAATTCCGAATTATGGCAGTGTTTAAAGAGAGTTCTGAGGTATTTAAAGGGTAGCATAGATATGAAACTTGTTTTCAAAAGAAATGCAGAATTTAAAAATACAATAATTGGATTCGTGGATTCTGATTGGGGAGGTAATGAGATTGAAGATTGAAAAGTACCACAGGGTACTTATTTAAAATGTTTGATTCAAACCTAATATGTTGGAACACAAAGAGGCAGAACTCAGTGACACCCTCGTCAACTGAAGCTGAGTATATGGCCCTATTTGAAGCCGTGAGAGAAGCGCTATGGCTAAAATCTCTTCTTAGCAGTGTTAATATTAATCTGAAAAACCCAATCAAAATCTACGAAGATAATCAAGGCTGCATAAGCATAGCAAATAACCCCTCATGTCATAAAAGGGCTAAACACATAGATATAACATATCATTTTGCACGAGAGCAGATCGAATGTAATACCATTTGTCTTGAGTATATTTCCACAGAAAACCAGCTTGCTGACATACTATTTACGAAGCCATTGCCGACCTCACGAATTGAAGAGTTGCGGAAAGAATTGGGACTAGTGAAAGATAACTGATGAATTGTTCGTCGATACTGTAAACTTTAAGATTACTAAGTTAATTCATTGAAGAATTTTGTTAATTTTAAAATGTTACGTTTTTTTTGAATAATTTGAGTTAATTTGTTTGTCAAACTATATTTGTAAGAGTGATCTGATCGGATTTTATCTGGGTTTCCCCGAATCCTTGCAGCGAATGCTGGATCACTGAATTACTCCCAGAATGCACACCACCCACATTAGAATAATTTTATAATACACCTAATTCTGTTTTTACACGAATTATTTTTACACGAATTTGAAATAACACGAGTAAATACGAAAAAATATTTCTATTTTTACACGACATAATTTGAAATAACACGAATACAAAAAAAACAAAATTACTTTTTTTACATGAATTATTGGATTTAACACGTTTTTTTTTCAATGAATTTTTTTCTACTTAAAATAATTCTGGTGTGTATTCTGAGTTATGTCTATGTATGCGTAATTTCTGTTTAATTTCTGTGTAATTTCTGGAAATGCGGGATTCCCCGAATTATTGAAAAAGTAAAAACGTACATAATGTATTGTACACACAATTTAGTTCCTATTTGACAATTATAATTGAAAGATCGTTAGTTTTTGCTGATTTTTAACAAGTGCTAAGTAAAATAAAGTAGAAGCTCATATAATTTTGGTAGACCAATAACAGGTTAGTTTCAAATATTTAATTTTAGATTTTTGCATTTTTGATTAATAAAATATATTTTGGTAGCCATACCCATGTTTCATAATTCTCCTGCATTAAAAATGAGGAAAGCGATCAGCTTAGATACCAAAATCAAAATTTTAGATCAACTTGCAACGGGACAAGGCGCAACGGTTGTGGGAAATAATTTCGGAATCCATGAAGCTACTGTAAGAACAATTAAAAAAAATGAAACGGCAATTAGAGCATCAGTATGTTCTGGAACAAAATTAAGTGCAAAGTCATCATCGTATGTAAGGGATGTTGTTAAAGAGAAAATGGAAAAAGCTTTGGTAATCTGGATAGAAGACAAATCCCAAAAGAGAATACCAGTAGACGGACTTGCTATCAAGCAGACAGCATTAAGAATCTATAAACGTATCCAGGAAATTGATCCAGATACATCATCTCAGTCAAAACAACATGAATTTTCCGCAAGTACTGGTTGGATGACTGGTTTTTTAAAAAGACACGCTCTCCACAATATAAAAATTAAGGGAGAAACTGCATCCGCTGATGAATTGGCTGCTAAAGAATTTCCCGAAAAACTAAAAAAAATTATTGAAGATGGAGAATATACTCCAGACCAAGTTTGGAATTTAGATGAAAGCGGCCTTTTTGGAAGAGAATGCCTAGAAGAACTTATGTAGCAAAATCGCAGAAAACAGCCGGTGGTTTTAAAGTAGCAAAGGACCGTATTACGTTGTTGTTTTGTTCCAATGCTTCAGGAGAACGTATTCTTAAGCCACTCCTAGTACATCGTGCCTTAAGACCACGTTCCATGAAAAGTGTAGATTTCAATAAATTGCCTGTACACTGGATGGCGAACAAAAAGGCTTGGGTAACCAGTGCAATTTTCACAGAGTGGTTTCAGAAGCACTTCATCCCAGAAGTTAGGCGCTACATGAAAGAAAAATGTCTCGAATTTAAAGTTCTTTTGATTCTAGACAATGCACCAGGCCATCCAGTTTTGGAGCACCCAAACGTACAATTTTGTTTTTTGCCGCCTAATACCAATTCCCTTATACAGCCACTAGACCAGGGGATAATTGCTACGTTTAAAACGTATTACATAAGAAGTTCATTTCATTATGTTGTAGAAAAACTTGATAATTATGAGGAATCATCAGTCATAGATGAATGGAAAAAATTTTCTATAATGGACTGCATTAATCAAGTCAAGATCGCGTTAGATTTATTAAAGCCATCAACTTTGAACTCGTGTTGGAAAAATATTTGGCCAGAATGCGTAAAATGCAAAGATCCTGTTATCGATAATAACGCTGAACTTGCTGATATAATAACAATGGCCAATGCAATCGGTGGGGATGGATTCGATGACCTATCGTTAGCAGATGTAGAAGAATTGTTGGTAGATGAAAGCTTGAGCGAAAATGAAATTATCGAATTCACCCTTGAGACTCGTTATGATAAAGAACATAGTGACAGTGACGAAAGAGATCGTCCAATTTTGAAAGCATCTCTAATTAAAGAAGGTCTTGATCTCGCTACAAAATTAGGTAGTCATTTTGAACAACATGATCATGACGAGGAACGAGCTGCCAAATTTCAACGTGAACTGAAATCATTAATGGCATCTTACAGGGAAGTTTATAATGGGTTAACGCGAAATAAAACTCAATCTAAGATAACTGATTTCGTTCAAAAATCTACTGATGTCCCAACACAGTCGGCTAGAAATAATAATGATCAACAAAATCATTCCAGTGATGGCAGTGATATTGTAGTCTTTCGCAAACGTTTACGTTTATTATCAGACAGTGACAATAAATAAAATTGTTTAATGTTTAAATTTTTCTTATGGTTGTACTTTATGTTATTTAAGTTTTTTGGCAATGAATTTCTGATATTATTTTTTTATGAAATCTAAATTTTAATTTATTTTATTATAATTTAGTTTATTTAATAAATTAAAACGAAAATAAATTCTTAAAATAACTACAATAATATTTTTTTTATATTATTTAGTCTAATTTTAACTCATTTTTTGAGGTCTAGAACCAATCTATTATTTTTGTACTTGGCCAGTATCTTTTTTTACACGATTTTTTTTTACACGAATTTCTCGGGAACCATTCTATCGTGTAAAAACAGAATTAGGTGTAATGAGTATGTAATTAATGAATATGTTTTATTAAGTTTATATAAGTTAACACAATATTTTATGAACTTCTACATAAATTCCATTCCCACATTATATGCTACAAACATACAAACCGTTTGCATACTTTGGAGTCCTATTACAACCAAAAGTGCAACTGCGCTAAACGCGCATCCGCTAAATTCTTAAGTGAGCGAAACACGCGCAACCATGTCTTCTCCCCCAAAACCAAATAGCTGCAGGTGAGCGCTACACGCGCAAACCCTTTTAGCTGACCAAGCATCTTTGGTCACGTAGGCCGGCTCAAGCATAGGTTAGATTATAAACCTTAAAGTTAAGTGTAGTTAGTTTTGTAATAAAGCTCAACAGAAGCACATAGTGCTGCTTATAAAAACGCATTGTTTTATTTTTTATGTGGCGCCCGAGCAGGGACCGTGAGGAAAAAATAATAATATTTTTTATACTCGCGGACGAAACCTAAATAACATTTCGTACTCGGCCCCTTAGTACCTTTCGGAAAAAGGACGGGCAGTATCAACCCAGCCGAACGAAAAGCATAAGCTAAATACAAATACATTGAACAAAAAGTGCGTGACGGGGAAATTTAGAAAGGAAAAAAGGAAAGATTTAAGTTAATTCATCAAATACAACCAATACAACAAATACAACTACAAGAGGAAAGATTTAAATTAATTCATCAAATAGAACCAATACAACAAATACCACTACAAGAGGAGAAATCTAAATTAATCACACAAAGGAGGAAACATTATCAACACAGGAAACTGCAAATGATATTTATATCTCTCTTTTTCCTGAACTTTATTTTAAGCGATGGTTCGGTTGAGGTGTTAGATTACACTCAGTCAGAAATCGTAATGATGGAGGAAGGAATTGGCAAAATTCAAACAGGAACATACCGGATTATCCACATGACAAACATAACAGAATACTCTACAATATTACGATAACAGACGAAATCAGTAATATCAACATAACAATTAATAACATTTTACCTAAATACAAAAACAAAAGATCACTAGACTACATAGGATCAGCCTGGAAATGGATAGCTGGCAACCCCGACCATGACAATTTAATAGCCATCAACAGCAAATTTAAAGAAGTAATCGAGAATAACAACCAACAATTAATAATCAACAAAACATTTTAGAAAGAATAAACAATATAACAGAAATTAGCAACTCAATAATAAAGTCTCTAGGAAGTAGTAACGAATTTCAAACCGCCCTAATACTTAAATATAAATTTAAAATTGACATAATCAAAGATGAGTTAGAAAATATTAAAAGAGCAATTCATTTAACTAAAGCAAACATTATTAACTCAGTTATTATTAACAATCAAGAAGCGCATAGAATAAATAAAATTTTTATCGGAGAGAATCTGCAATTTGGTTCGTTAGAAGAATCTCTGAATTTTGCAGATGTTCAAATTGCTGTAAAACAAAACTTACTAATTTATATGATAAAAATACCGAAAACCGGTAAAGAAATTTGCAAATCTATTATAATTAGATATTATAGAAAAAGATTGTAAAATAATAAATGAAATACAAATTTGCAAACAAACCCAAATTGTTAATTTGGAAAACGAAAATTGTCTAAAAAATTTAATAAGGAATAAACCATATAAGTGCACCGTAACAAATACGGAACATGTTAAAAATATTGTAGAAATAAATAATGGACTAATACTTTTAAATAATTTCGAAGGAAATATTACTGCAAATAATAATACTAGAAAATTAAGAGGATCATATTTGATAAGAATCTTTAATGAAACTATAAGAATAAATAACATGAATTTTACAACTTTAGAACAACATAGTGTAGAGAAACACCGAACTCGTGTGCACAGTCAAACACTTATATATAATAATACAAAACTTTATTGTGAATATAAGAAAAATGTTACACTTATTCAACTTTACTGGGTGTTCTCAAATATTTCGTTTATGTTGCTCACTCGCTGACGGTTGCTCGTTGACTGTGCACACGAGTTCGGTGTTTCTCTACAGTTCAGAAGTGGGATGATAAACCCATACACGTCTACAAACATAGTAAGTATATGTATGTGCGTTGGTAAAGGGCTATAGGCACCGGCAGATATATATACACGATACGTAAAAACGATACGATGGTGAAGATCAGTGATCTGAAGGTGGAACAACTGAAGAGGTTGCTACGGGAAAGGCAATTGGCGACGACTGGCACGCGAGACCAGTTGTTGCAACGTCTTAGCGCATATGAGGAGTCCGACGAGGTGGACATCCAAGAGATCAACGTTACGGAGGAGTCATCCGAGATATCAACGGTGACACAACTGCAGAAGGAAATGGAGCAGTTACGCGAAGTGATGGTACAGCTACTACAAGCACAAAATAACGGCACTGGTACAGCCAGCACGCAAGAGGTACAAACGGTACAAAACGCAGCTAGCAATGATAGCGCAGTCGCAGTCAACGGCGGCGCAGGCGTTCAAAGTCATGCCACTGACGCTATTTCAACGAACGACGACAGCACGGTGGCAACTAACAACAACGTTACAACACGCATTCAAAGCAATGGAATTATTTCTGCGAACGGGAATATTTAAACGAACCGGAATATGCGACATGCGTCAGTAAAAGAACTTGCAAATACCCTGCCGAAATTTGATTCAACGAATAACGCAAGCATTACGTTAATACAATTTATTGAGAGAGTCGATCGAGTAGTTGAAGCATATACATGGGACGAGAGATTTTTATTGTTAGCTATTTACACAGGTTTAAAAGGAGTTGCACGTATGTGGTTGGATGCATCACCCACATTACACACAACTTGGGAAAATTTTGCTGATGCGTTACGACACGAATTTGGTTCAGATCGAGACGAGGCAGAAATTCATTTCGTGATGGCCAATGCAACGAGGAAGCCAAAAGAAATCGTAAAAGAATATTGTTTTCGAGTGGCGGCACTAGGTATACGTTACAAACTGAGTGAGGCAGCCATTATACGTTATGCAAGAGCTGGGTTAAAACATAGAGAACTCCAACAAAGCATTGCAGCAATGAAGTTTACAACAATGAAGCAGATGAGAGACGCCATCGAGGACTATTTCATTAATCGCGGAGGGCTAAGTGAGCCACAAGTACATCAACCAAGTAAGCGAGACAACAATAACGAAAAATATGCTGAGTCAACGAAACAAAATGGTGAATTTAAAGCACAATTGAAATGCTACAATTGCAACGTACCTGGACACTTCGCCAACAAATGTCCATTGCCGCAGAAACGACATCGCTGTACAACGTGTAACAAAGTTCATCCAAACGGAGGAAATTGTGAGAAGACGACAGTAACGTTACGACGACTTGGTGCAATCAACCTTGACGAATGTTTCAAGAAGTTAGTTTACATAAAAGCGCAACCGTATATCGCATTCATCGACACGGGCAGCCAATGCAGCATCATTCGTAGGTCAGTAGCCAAGCGCATCGACGATAAAGCCGTAAAATGCTGCTTACAAGTAAAAGGCATTTGCGGAGGGGTGCGTACGTTCACGGAGGCTATTACCATAGACATCACCATCGACGGAATCAACATCGAGACGCAAGCCTACATCGCTGATGACGAGTTACTAGAACAAGACGTTTTAATAGGTCAAGATGTTATCATCAATGCAAACACTACGCTGAAAATTGAAAATGGTCGCACAATATTCGGAAGCAGACGAGCAGTACAGACAATGGTACTAACTGAGAGCAATTTTTCCAAATTAATGTCCAATTTTAGCAATGAAGCAGAACGAAATAAGATACAAAGTCTTCTGGCAAGCTATGCCGATGTTTTCTCCAGTGGGCTGAAAGATATTGGCAAAACTGACGTAGTTCAAGCTAGCATCGAACTTGAGAGCAATCGCACCATATTTCAAGCGCCTTATCGTATCCCAGAACCGAAGCGTGATATTGTCAACAGGATGGTTGAGGAGTTGCTTGAGCGTGATATTATCACGAAATCGACATCCGAATACGCAAGTCCCGTGGTCTTAGTCAGAAAGCAGAATGGAAGTGATCGGTTATGTATCGATTATCGACGAATTAATAAGGTAACAAAGAAAGAGAATTTTCCAGTCCCGAATATTGAAAAACGGCTACACGAAGCGAAACGTTTCCGATACTTTTCGTCACTCGATTCGAATAGTAGGTACTATCAGATCAAAATGGCACCCGATAGTAGGAAATACACCGCTTTTATCACGACGGACGGTCTATATGAGTTCAAACGCATGCCGTTTGGTTTAAAGAATGCACCAGCTGTGTTTAATAGACTCATGGCAGAAATCCAAAGACGGGTGGAGACGGGCGACATGCTGCATTATATGGATGACATCCTAATCGGCAGCAATTCTTTCGACGAAATGTATACAAAGCTTTCTCGTATACTCCAAGTACTACGTACCTGCGGACTCACATTGAACGTCAACAAATGTGAGTTGTTCACGCAAACAATAACGTTTTTGGGACATCAGCTAACTCCTGAAGGCATGAGTCCGGGCAACGTCAAAACCAACGCTATCGTAAATTTTCCACAGCCGAGAAATGTCACTGAAGTACGAAAATTCTTAGGTCTCAGTGGCTACTTCCGAAAATTCGTCGCTGGTTATTCCATTATTTCTGAACCATTACGCAAATTGCTACGCAACAACACCGCATTCGCATGGGGACTACAGCAAGAGTCAGCGTTCAACGAACTCAAAACCGCATTATCATCGAAACCAACCATGGTCAACTACCGCATCGAAGCCGAACACGAACTACATACAGACGCAAGCTCTATCGGCCTTGCAAGCGTTTTGTTGCAAGTCGAGAATGGACAACTGCACCCGATCTCATATTTTAGTCGCTCTACTACAGACAACGAAAAACGTTTCCATAGCTATGAACTCGAAGCATTAGCGATTGTGGAATCATTGGAAAGATTCAAATACTACGTATACGGAAAGAAGATCAAAGTTATTACCGATTGCAACGCTTTACGAACAACGATGGAAAAGCGAGAGCTTATACCACGCATTGCCCGATGGTGGTTGAGAATCCAAGAATTCGACATTGAAATTCAACATCGACCAGGAGCTCGTAGGCCCATGTCGATGCGTTGAGCCGTGCACCTTATGAAGATGCACACGAAATAGATGCCGCTGATCTCAAAATTTCCAAGATGATTATCGACCAGGCAGATTGGTTGTTTAGTATTCAGCTACAAGACGAGAAAATAAGAAACATCGTTAACGAAATACAGAATGAGGTGAAGCCAGAATATCCCGACTACGTTGTTGAACTGGGACGCCTATATCGAAAACACGACAACAAACTACTATGGGTTGTTCCAAAGCAATTAAGGTTCCAAATACTGCACGAATGCCACGATAAGGCAGGCCATATGAGCGTTGACAAAACAATAAAACGAATTCTCAATCTCTTCTGGTTTCCTCGAATGCGCAATTACGTAAAGAGCTACATCAACTCATGTGTGGGTTGTGCTTTAAATAAAACCTCTGGCGGATGACGTGAGGGTCGATATCACTACGACAACGTTAAGCCAATACCGTTCACGACAATACACATTGATCATTTGGGTCCGTTCCCAAAAAGTTCAAAACGCAACGAGCATGTGTTGGTGATTGTAGATTCATTTACCAAATTCACAATCCTACGAGCAGTCAAGAGTACCGCAACAAGCCATGTAATTCCGGTATTGCTTGAGATCACGAGCTATCTAGGAATGCCTGAACGTATCATATCCGACCGAGGAACGGCCTTCACTTCAAAAGTGTTCCAAAAGTTTTGCGATGAAAACAACGTCAAACATATTCTCAACGCAGTGCGGACGCCACGCGCTAACGGACACGCTGAACGAGCAAACCGCGTCATCCTATCCATGCTACTACCTTCTACTGATGACGAAAGACGATGGGACGACAAATTACGTCAAATACAATGGAGCATTAATACCATCCCGAATAAAACCACAGGTTGTACACCATTCCGACTACTTTATGGGTACGTGCCTCGAGACATCCTGCAGAATCAACTTATCCAGGCACTTCAAGACGATGATGTTGACCTGATAAACGACACCGACCTACAGCAACTACGAGTCGACACAGCTCAACGAATAAACGACGTAAGAGCACAAGCCAAGAAGCTATATGACGCAAAGCATTATCAACCGAAGACGTACAACGAAGGTGATCTCGTATTGACTACAAACGAACCAATAAGCTCCGGTACATCACGTAAACTAGAACCACGATTCAGAGGACCATTCATCATCACCAAAGTCCTGCCAAATGATCGTTATGTAATTGAAGACTTACCTCATGCCGAGCGAACGCAACGTCACTACAAAGCCGTATTTGCATCAGATCAACTTAAAACTTGGTGCATGTTACCACCAGATGATCCAGACGACATAGACAACGAAGATGAGAGCACCATGGGCGAGGGCGCCACATTGGGTCAGGAAAGCCGACTGTAAGCGATGGCAACTCTGTTGCCCATCAAGTGTCAAATAAAATAAAGCAAGTGGCAGCAACCAAAGACACAGTCAACGAGCAACCGTCAGCGAGTGAGCAACATAAACGAAATATTTGAGAACACCCAGTAAAGTTGAATAAGTGTAACATTTTTCTTATATTCACAATAAAGTTTGTATTATTATATATAAGTGTTTGACTGTGCACACGAGTTCGGTGTTTCTCTACAATAGCTTGAGACCACTGCCTGCTGTAATCCAACATTCAAACTCAAATTCAGAGTTCGAGGAAGTTCTATCCTTAAAACTTATGAAAGAGCTTAATATAAAAAACATTAAAAAAATAAGTTCTCTGAATCTTTTAGTGAAATCCAGTTTATTCACTCATTTTGGGCTATTAGCCCTAGTACTTAGCATAATTGCAATTTTCAGATGCAAAAAGCGCGTAAAGCCTGAAATAATTATTAGCAAACCGGAATCATTTCAAATGCCAGTAATTAAAAGGACGCAGCATAGAAGTCTTAACGACATCCCATTTTTTTAATTAATCAAGCGGGGACGCTTGATATTTCGGAGGGAGGAGTTAACAAAATATTTTATGAACTTCGACATAAATTCCATTCCCACATTATATGCTAGAAACATACAAGCCGTTTGCATACTTTGGAGTCCTATTACAACCAAAAGTGCAACTGCGCTAAACGCGCATCCGCTAAATTCTTAAGTGAGCGAAACACGCGCAACCATGTCTTCTCCCCCAAAACCAAATAGCTGCAGGTGAGCGCTACACGCGCAAACCCTTTTAGCTGACCAAGCATCTTTGGTCACGTAGGCCGGCTCAAGCATAGGTTAGATTATAAACCTTAAAGTTAAGTGTAGTCAGTTTTGTAATAAAGCTCAACAGAAGCACATAGTGCTGCTTATAAAAACGCATTGTTTTATTTTTTATGTTATATGTTATTTTTGAGGGGGCGTGTTGGAATACCCCTATTCCTTTCTACAAAAACAACAGTGACCAACACTTATTCAAGCATTTAAGTATTCCATGAAATGTATACTACGGTACATTTTTCCTTTTTCTATACTGAGTGAGTTAAGTTGTGGTGCATATAAAACATAAAATACAACATGGAAATAACTAAAACTAGAAACAAAGCTTGTGTTTTTAATATATAAATAATCTGTTGGCAGCTCTGAGAGCTACCGTTCAGACGTGTATGTTAAGAACGCTCCGTTAAAAAAACTAAAAAAAAAACTAAAAATTAGTGAAAAATTTATTAAATCATAAGTGAAAATCAATAAGTAAACTCATAAGTATAAATTATTTTCTTCTGCCCTTGTTGCACAACAATAGTGATCTACTCACGTCTGATTAACATTTATAAGTGCGAATACATTAATACTCAACATGCCACCTAAGAAGCAAGTTGATACTAGCACTTGCGGTAGCTGTTCAGAACCAGTACGAAAAAATACAAAAGGTCTAAGATGAGCATTATGTCAGAAATGGTACCACGTTGAATGTCTGAAACTGAGCAATGTAGAATTTAATGTCATTGCTACTAATATCAAAAAACATGATGTACAGTGGAGATGCACCGTATGCAGGGAATTTGAGGTTAGTGTTAGAGACATCGTTATTACATCTGACGAGGAGCCCGTTATTAGCGGAGATGACAGAATAGATAAATTCGAAACAATTCTCAAGAAGCAATTCGAACAATTTTCCCAAACATTCAATAACAAATTTGATAATTTTAAACAAACCATCGGGGAGAGTATCGCTGAACTCAAGAAAGAAGTAAACAAGCTTTCCAAGCAGAGCGTTGCCATTGAAAAAAACTATTCTAACTTGAGTGACAGGATCACCTCCGTAGAAAACAAGCTCAACTCCTACAGGAAAGCATCATCTCCGAAAGACATCATGAGGGAGATGAACCATCGAAAAAGGCGAGAGAGTAATGTCATTGCCCTTGGCATCACCGAATCTACATACTAATGCTACTGGTATTGAAAGACTGGAAGCCGACAAAATTTCGCTCTCGGCAATCTTACCCCCCGAAATCTCTGCCAAGATACCTCAATTCAAGATTCGAAGACTTGGTCGTCCGGCAAGCGGCCGTACACGTCCGCTGCTCGCCGAGACTCGTTCAGCGACCGATGCTAGGGAGATTTTCAAGCTTAACCAACGTGATGGAATGACAATTACTTTCAAATCTGATCAGACTCCAGCAGAGCAGTCCCTTCTCAGTGAGCTACGATCCGAACTCGATACTCTTGGAAAAAAATGGTGACACAAGCTAAACCATCAAATACATTCGTGGAGTACCGCAGATAGTGAACAAGAATTTTCGTTCGATCAGTAAGAAAAATAAACCTGAAGACCCCTCAGATTTATTACCAAAACATCAGAGGCCTTCGGACAAAGCTGTCTAAGTTTATGACAGTATCAGCGGCTAGTGGTTATGATCTACTCTGTATCACTGAGTCGTGGTTAAACTCGTCAATTAATGATGGCGAGGTGACTGATAGCACTTATACCATTTTTAGCAGAGATAGAGATCCCATATGCACTGGCCTAGATCGTGGTGGTGGCGTCTTCATCGCTGTCAAACGTCATGTCCATGCTGATTTAATTACCACAGATGAAAGAGATTTCGAATTGGTATTCGTAAAAATCAAAGGTACTGTACTTGATATTATTGTTGGATGTGTATAAGTACATGCCGCCTCTTACAACACTAGAAACTTATCGTAAACTACTTACAACTCTAAACTACATAAATGTGAAATACAATAACGCAAAGCTAATAATCGTAGGAGACTTCAACTTGTCAAGCAGCACCCCCAGAGCCGATTGCGAAAGATTTGTATACGATGGACTTGCTTTACTGGAATGCATCCAAATAAACAACATAAACAACCTCCAGAACAATCTTCTGGACCTCTGTTTCAGCAATTTTGAGGGTTACGTGGATAAAACTCTACCTCTCGTTCTTGAGGACAAATATCATCCTGCCTTCATCATAAATAGGGCAACCCAAAAATTGCTTTTGCAAGTTGTTTGTCGTGATCGCAATTCTAATTCCAGTTAATTTAAACTAAACTTGTTGTTGCAATTTTTTGCAATTTTAGCAATAAATGCAATATTTTGCAAAAATGACTTTTTAGTGTCAATTTTGCAAATAAATACAATTTTACGAAGCAATTTGAACAATAAATGCAATTTTATGCAAAAATGTAATTTCAAGTAGCCATTTTCATAATTTCGATTACATTTGAAAAATTATCGATACACAAATTATCATATGTCACATCTCTGTGAACAAATGTTTTGAAGTTTACCATATCTAACATAAAATAGCTAATTTTTAGTTGCAGAATCGAGTGAGGTAAATTTATTCAATTTCAATTAAACATTATTTTATTCTATAATTTAGATAATGACGAAAGCAAAACAGCGAAAAACGGACAAATTAGCTTCTTATGTCGCGAAATATCCTAGTTTTAAAACTGATGGCGTCGTATTGTTTTGCAAAGCTTGCAACAAGTCTGTGTCGTCAGAAAGATTATACTCTTTGCAATCGCATGTTGCAAGTTTGGCACATAGTGAAGCGGAAAAAAATCATCAACAAGTACGCAGCCTTTATTAACTCAAACCACAAGTTCCAATCAAAATCAGTTCGCGCAAGATTTATACAAAGCATTAGTTGCATCGGACATTCCACTTTATAAATTAAGGAATGAAAACCTAAAAAGCTTTCTTGGAAAATATGTAGATTTAACTATTCCTTCTGAAACCTCCATGCGTAGAATAGTTGGTGAAATTTCCAATGAAACTCTTGAAACCATAAGATTGCAAATAAAAAACAAATATTTGTGGATATCGATTGACGAGACAACCGACTCGTCTGGGAGATACATTGCTAACGTCGTCTGTGGCATATTGGACGACGTTTTGACGATGCAATTAAATTGTTGGACCCGAAATTTGACAAAACTCGTATTCTTTTATTTTTCACAGACGCTGCGAGGTATATGGTGAAAGCCGCGACTGCTTTAAAGATTTTCTATCCAAAGATGACGCATTTAACATGTCTCATTCATGGCCTCCACAGAGTATGCGAAAAGATTCGCGAGAGCTGTCCAAAAGTCGACCAATTAATCTCTAGCGTAAAAAAAATTTTTGTTAAGGCGCCAAAAAGAGTACATATTTTCAAAGCCACTGAGCCAGAGCTCGAATTGCCTCCACAGCCTATTATCACCCGATGGGGTACTTGGCTGGAGGCAGCTTTTTATTGTGCAAAAAACGCAATTTTTGGAGCAATTTTATTGCGCCAAAAATGAAGTTTTTAGTGCAATTTTTGGGTTGCCCTGATCATAAATTTAAAATTTCAACTCAACTTAGAACATTTTAATCCAGCCACTTACTCATTCAAGAAAGCTGATTACGTCAGCCTCAACGTTTTCTTTCGCCGAGTCAATTGGACGGTACTGTACGCACTGGACACTATTTAAAGTAAAGTCAATTGGTTATACAATACTCTTGAAGTAGGAATATCACAATATGTACCTGTTCACAAAAAATCTATCACTACCTATCCCTGCTGGTTCTCCTATGAACTCATAAACAAGATTAAACTCAAAAAATCAGCTCACACTCAATACAAGAAAAAGGTAAACCGACGCAATTACGTTTTATTCTTTACTTGAATGTGAACGTTTTAGTACTCTAAGGAGGGACTGCAAAAGACTCAGTGCGGAATGTTACAGTAATTACGTATACAAAGTTGAGAACATGGTCCAGTCTGACACCACCGCTTTTTGGAAATTTATAAAAGATAAAAAACAAAATAACATTGATATACCATCCTCAATGTCCTGGATGGGCCAAATAGTTGATACTGGCCCGGGTATTAGCAATCTTTTTGCCTCATATTTCAAGACTACATTTTCCACACATACTAACAGCAATCAGCTCGTTGATGCTAACTCAAATGGATCGTCAACTAACGTTCACAGCTTAGAGGTCCAATACAATGATGTTCTCCAGCAGCTACTCAAATTAAATCCAAATAAAGGTGCCGGACCCGATGGCATACCAAACGTTTTCTCACTCATATTTTTAACTACTCTCTTCAAGCAGGTAGTTTCCCTCGTGCCTGGAAACTGTCTTATGTGAGTCCAAAACACAAAAGTGGCTTAAGATCTGAAGTAACTAACTACAGGCCCATCTGCATCCAATCAGCATTAGCCAAGCTCTTCGAAAAGTTGGTTCTGCCTCAAGTATCTCTAACCTTCAAGGATATCATTACTACAAAACAACATGGATTCGTGGGTGGCACATCAACCGTGTCAAATCTCTACCTGTATGTCAAGTATATACTCAACGCACTGAATGAAGGACAAAAGGTACATTCAATCTACACCGATTTTAGTAAAGCTTTTGACCGAGTCGACCATATGATACTCGTCTCAAAACTCAATAAATATGGCGTCACTGGCACTGCACTGGATTGGCTTAACCCATATTTAACTGATAGGTTCCTACAAGTCAGGGTTGACGGACATCTGTCTAGAGAATATGAGGTCACATCTGGAGTTCCTCAACGATCGCATTTAGGACCACTACTCTTTAATATTTTTATCAATGACATTGTAAACAATGTACAGTCTGAATGTCTGCTATATGCCGATGATTTGAAAATCTTCAGAATTATTTCTAATGATTGCAATGTCACACAACTACAACAAGATATCGACTGCCTAACAACCTGGTGCTTTAAAAATAATCTCGATCTCAATGCGAAAAAGTGCGCTGTCGTATCCTTCTCACGCTCTCATAACAACATTGTCACCAACTACAAACTCAACAACGAGTATCTACAGGAACTAACCGAAATCAAGGACCTAGGAATTATTATAGACAACAAACTCACATTTGCAAAGCATATTGATAAAAATAACTGTGCAATCTTTTAAAGTGCTTGGACTCATCATCAGAACAGGAAGGGCTTTCAACAACCCGAATTCTCTGGCCACTCTCTACCGTTCACTTGTACTGCCAATACTAGAGTATGGCTGTGTAATCTGGTCTCCATATACTGATACACTCATCAACAGAGTTGAGAGAATACAAAACAAATTCTGCAAGACATTGTTGTTCCATCAATCGTTAAGGATGCAAGGACTCTCCACCGTGGACATCGGCTCCCGTTTCAGACTCAACAGCTTAACCTCACGTCGGAAGGTTTCTAATGCGGCATTTTTCTACAAAATTGTCAACGGTCTGATTGACTCCTCAGAAGCACTCAGCAGTTTTGAACTTGCTCCCACTAGCCTCTCGCTCAGGCATAACAGACTGTTAAAAACAACGAAGACTCAACGAAACTACGTATACCACGGACCAAATAATAGGATTGCTAATCTCGTAAACTCATTACACGCAGACATTGATTTTTATGGAGGGGCAAATCAAGCTTTTATCTCGCAAACCAAAAATTTACTGTTTATCTACCACTAACTCTTTACTTACATTCAACCGATTGTGTATATATAACACTTTCAACATTCGTATCTCTATATCATTTTGTATATTTTTACTAACTATTCGATGTATAAAGCCGATTGGCGTATGGTTTATTATTAACCCTCATTTGTACTGATGGGTCCAGCCAGAACTTTTTTGAACTTTAAATCACTATTTCATATACTAGTACACACGTTTATGTTTCAATACTTCATGATATCCTAGTTGATATATGTATGTATTTTAGTATGATTTTGTTCATATATATATTTATAAAAATTGATAAATAGTTTTTAAATTATAGTTTTCAACCGAAAAGTCATATTGAGTACTAATGGGTCTGGCCAGACCCATGCGCTCATTACGCAACGGGAAAATACTTTTTTATGAATTGGACTGCTCTCTTGTTATTCTAATCATGATTTGTTTTGCTCATTTGAATTTAAAGTTCCGTTATCAAAAACATTGTTGGTTTTCACATGTTAGATGTTGTCATTTGAAGTTAGAAGTGAAAAGTGATGTTCACATTCAAGTAAAGAATAATCGGTGGTATTCTGTGAAAGTGTGTATTTATTGAATAAAAATGAGTAAAATAGATTTCATATATGATAATGTGCCGCGTAGTGATCCAAATTTTTATGACTTGGTTGCAAATGCTTTGGCAGAAGAGATTGAAAACAACAGTGAAAATGATGATAATGATCTTGATTTCGGCGCCTCAGATATAGAAACTGAGTTGGAATTTGAAGCTTCAGATGTTGAAGCTGAACATGAAATTGAAGTCGCTGAAGAATAAAGTAGCACAGATAGCGACGATGATTTGAATACTGATGAAGGTAACAACTTTATTGGCAAAGATGGGACCGTTTGGAGTAAGGCAGCACCTCAAAGTAGTCGTGTTCGCTCCCAAATGTACTGCGTTCATCCGGTGGATCGACAATCACATCATGTTCGCCTGTTGAAGTTTTTGATGCGTTTTTTACACCAAACATATTATACATCATTGTACGGAAAAACCAATGAATGGAACTTTAAAAATCCCAACAAATTGAAAGAATGGCAAAAGTTTACAGAAACGGAGCTCAGAGGTTTTCTAGGCATTCTTATAGCAGCAGGAGTCAACAATAACAATAGTCAGGCTGCGTCAGTTTTATGGAAAACAAACCAATTGCAAATTTTCAGAGCAACGATGTCTTACCGTCGGTTTTTGACCATATCCCGTTATATACGATTTGATGACGGTCGCATTAGACCTTTCCGCTTAGAAACAGATAAAGCGGCACCTATACGAGATATTTGGAACTTTCTAAATGCAAATCTCCAGAAGAATTTTCGTCCATATAGCGATATAACTGTTGACGAACAACTTTTTCCGTATCGAGGAAGAACGAAATTTACGTAGTACATACCTTCAAAACCGGCTAAGTACGGTATAAAAATATGGGGGGCTTGTGACTCAAAAACTCATTATCCTTTGAGTGGAAATATCTATACCGGAAAAGAACCCAACGAAGGGAGAGCAAAGAACCAAGGGGAAAATGAGCTTATACGTTTGGTTTCAAAATATTCAAATTCTGGGCGCACAATTGAAGGCGTCAAGCGAAAATCAGCAGCAATAATGCATTACAACAAAAATAAAGTTGGTGTTGATGCCATGGACCAAATGCTAACGCATTACACTTCCAAAAGAAAAACTAAGAGATGGACTCTTTTATAATATTGTTGATGTAGTGGCATTAGGCAGTTTTATATGAAGATATTTTGGGAAAATTTGAGGTATGTATTCAGTAATGTTATATATATAGGGCAAACACATTTACAAGTTACAAAATTTATTTTACAGAAACAACCAAATACGCTAGCAGACACCAAAAGTGAGACTTTAGAAAAGAAAAGGAACTGCAGCTTATGCCATGCTCAAGACAAACATCGTCGTAAAACAAGGTTCTTTTGCCAAAAGTGCGCAGATGCTGTATGTCAACAACATTCAAAATGTTATTACAAGTGCTTTAAGTGCATAAAGGAAATTAATTCTATTTTCAATCTTTTACTTGCTTTTCGTGAATACTTTATTTGAGTTTTTAAAATGTTATTTGAAATAAAAAAATTAAGGTTTCTCCAAAATGATGTTAAGTTTGCTTTTGGGTCCAGCCAGGACATGACTCTATATGACAATCCAAGTATCCGTCAAAATTAGGGTTAAATAAATAAATAAAGAGGAGTATAAATCACAACATTTAATTCAGCAATATTCTGCAAATAAACAATATCATTGTTGCTCAATAAAGTTCATTTCCAAAAATTACAGGGACGAACTTTAAAAGTTGAAGAATTTTGAGCATGAAAAGACAATTTTAATACAACGAATGCAAATGATATAAATTCGCACTCATCGGCTATATCTCTTTTCTTAATTTAATCGGGTACTTAATTCGTTCGCACCGCTCGCGAGTGCTCTCTTTCTTTCATTTTTCGTGTTTACATTGCTCACTAGCATTCCAACCTCACAAACTTAAGCATTTGCACGTGTACGATGGCTCCGAGGCCATCAAATATCAGGGAGAATCGCTTCTCCACGGGACCTAAAAGAAAAAAACGCAAACCTCCAATAACCCTTCCCTTCGTGATGGAAAACTATTTGCTTCATGTGGAAAATAAGAAAATAGCCGAAAAATTCCTAAAAGCGAAACAATTGGTAGGCGTGTGTCCCATATTAGCTACGCTACACGCATCAGCCAACCAAGTGAAAGGCACCGTGTACGCTCCTTTTCTCAACAATGTTGAGGAAATCATTCAAGAATTATCCTTCCATGGAGTGGTCGAACTGCATAAATTTAAAAAATATATCGATGGGAAACTATTACTATCGGGAGTGGTGTTGCTCACTTTCAATCAATATAATTTACCCCATAAAATCGACATCTCCTGGTGCAAAGTAATAGTTCGCCAATATATACCCCTCCCCTTGCGATGCAAATCTTGTCAGATTCTTGGGCATACAAAGAATAAATGCCTACGCTCTCTTCTTTGTGAAAACTGTTCCCTCCCTCCTCATTCTCCAAGAATGTCTAAAATTTATAAAAGCTAAAGAAATTATACAAATCAAAACTACGAACACCAACGCAACAATTAACGAAAACAACAATAAAACCATTAAAAAGAATTTTTGTGTCTTACACTTTCCGGAGAAGAAAACAAAACAAACTTCAACGAGTAAAGGTAAACTTGAAAATGTTAGCAGAATTTTAGTATTGGCAGACAGCGGCGTTCCAGTTGCGGTTCCAGTTTCCTACATGTTTTGTAATTCATAGAATTAAGTACATAGAATAAGGTATATGAACTAATACATATGTAGCTGTTAGTTCAATTTTAAGTTAAGCCACAAAATTATATTCTCAATAAAGCCAGTAAGTATTTAGCAGCCAAGCAATCAAGTTTGATTTTATTCAAAGTATACCTTAATAAGTTTTCAACCAACAACAACCCACTTGGAACTGTTTGAGCTTGTTCACCAAATCGAGCGAATAGCAAGTGCAAACGCAACTGGCACCAAAGGACTTATTCAACTGGCGCCCAACGTGGGGCAAAAAGACATAGAATCCTGGAAAAAAGGACACCACCCCATTATTTATTAATAATGTTGATTAAAATGGATGTAGTTAACCCACTTTTATTAACAGACAATGAACTAATAGATATAAATGCAAGCTTAAGAGATAAAATTAGCATAACAAATATACTAAGTAATTCTAAACTTAAGGTAATGCAGAATAACGAAACGATATACTTCATATTACAGTATCCCATAGTAAATGATTTTTATCAGAAATTTCTTATTGAGCCTGTAATTCGAAAAGACAAGATACTACAGTTAGACTACAGAACCGTTGGAAAGAGTAGAGGACACTTTAAATTATTAAAAAATTGTAATAATAAAACAGTCATTAATTTTTGTCAAATAGAAAATAAACCGAATTGTTTATTAGATCTGCTCAACAAAAACACAGCGCATTGGAACATTAGTTATGCTAAAAACTATAAAAAAATCGACAATGTAAGAGAGGGCAAAATAATATTAAATAATGATAAATTTATAATACAAGATGGATTTAATGAAAAAAAAACTATAAATGGAACACATTTAGTAATATTTGAGGATAAAGTAACAATCAACAATACAATTTTCGAAAACAAGGAACACAGAGCTTATGACAACATAGAGCACCCCGGTTTACAGAAATTAAACATAGTAAAATAGTTGGACCTAACCTTGGAAAACATTGACCAAATTGATATTAAAAACATTAAAAGAATATCAAACATAAACCAAAAGATAGAAACAAACCACAGTAGCATGAAGATAATTTTATGCGTTGTCACAATGATTCTATTCATCATAATTGTTGCAAAATTTTGTAAACGTACAACGATTAAACTTATAATGAGGAGGCAAACTCAACAAAATAAGGACCTAGTCATTGAAGAAATATTGAGGCAGGTCAATGCAAATGATACAAATAACAGCGAATAATCGCGGGCGATTATACTTAAGAGAGGGAGGAGTTAACACATGACTCCCACGCCATGACTTCCACTCTAAACATCACATCACTACGCTAAATCCATTCGCAGGGAACATGCGACATCAGCAGTTTTGGATGATTCCCATTAACCTTGAAGTCATTATGCTCCAACGCCAGTTGGCAGCGCTCGCAATCAGATGCTAGCTGCCAATAGACTAAACAAACAAAGGCGGCAATAAAAGGAACCACAACGTATGAACAGCTGCGGTTCCAGTTTCCTACATGTTTTGTAATTCATAGAATTAAGTACATAGAATAAGGTATATGAACTAACACATATGTAGGAAGCTGTTAGTTCAATTTTCAGTTAAGCCACAAAATTATATTCTCAATAAAGCTAGGAAGTCTTTAGCAGCCAAGCAATCAAGTTTGATTTTATTCAAAGTATACCTTAATAAGTTTTCAACCAACAACAACCCACTTGGAACTGTTTGAGCTTCTTCACCAAGTCGAGCGAATAGCAAGTACAAACGCAACTGGCACCAAAGAACTTATTCAACTTACATATAAGAAATGATACCCGTTGTGTGGGGCCATTATAGGCCCTCATTACCCTCCTGTGTTTGCGGGGCGCAGGAATATTACATATTTTGCAGACAGACACTAGCCGCTCACCACACTTTCAAACCGTAACATGGCATTTGCAAAAGGCAAATCATGACAAAGATATCTCGAAAGTATAAAATTAAATTTAACTTTATGCTAGTTAACATAGCTGTTAAACTGGTAAACATAAGCAGAGATAGATGATAATTTGCATATTATCACCAATGCCAAGACCTATAAAAAATGCAAGAGCGCATCAGGGATATCGCATGATGACGCACACACCTACAATAATTGCCTTGATAGTAATCGGTAGTTCCGACTTAGATCGATCATAATAATCAATTTTCAATTAGAAGCAAATTGCCATTATATTCAAAGTAATAAACCTGATTAAAAGTAATTTATACAGCTCAAAAATTGATTTTATCAAGTTTCACTTCTAAATTCAAGGAAATAATGTCAATAATGTCTACATTTACACTTTATGAACAAAAATTTATGTTTTACTACTTTCTAATGTTTATGTCAATATATGCAAATTAATAAAGTATTATCTGTTGTTCTCTCTTTTAGTGCCGCAATAAATATGTATGTATATGCATATAAATGACATCGCAGTTGCTAACATACTATAAGTGCTGCAACATCCTCGAGAAACTCGATACGGTCTACATTTCAATATTCCAGCAATATTCGAAATAGTGTTAAGTTTTTGTAATATTGTTTATCAATTAATAAATACTTTGTATTTTACATCTTGTCGAACGGTTGCTGAGTTAGCTTTAAGTAGCGATAATTTTTGAACAGTTATACAAAATAAATGTTTTTTCAATTCAACCACCAAACACACAAACACGGAATTTTATTATGTTACTTATATAATTGTGAATTCTAAATATTTAAATATATTGTAAAACTATATCATAAACTTAACGTATTCTGACGACTGGCGTTTAATCTATTAAATGTTAAAAAGACGTAATTGTTAGAATGATGCAAATTCCATCTGAGTGCATTCACAGTTAAATAGTAACTTAGTAAACTTTGAACTTTCATGAATATATGGTTTTGCAAACTTACTTTAGGTACACATTTGTTTTCTTTTGCCATTACTGGATAGTCCTTGAAAACAGTTCGCAATTTAGGATTTTCGAGATGCAATTTCTTCGTGGACGCCTCTAAACAAATTATTTAGAAATTGATTTATTTCTGCAAGAAATAAAACTAAATGAAAAAATCTGCTTTAATTGCGATATAAGATAACTTACATATTGGAATTTTAGGGAAGGCAGTGTTTTAAGGTCTCATAAAGCCTTGTTGATTCCTGTAATAACGTATTAATCGAAATACAAGAGGAAAAGGGCGTTGTGGCACGATTCATATTTCACACTGCATTTTTAAATTTTCTTCGTTTATTGCAGGAAATTGTTTTTCAAAATTTAAACGCATCAGTTCAGTGGAACTTTATTTCGAGATATTAGTTAGAAATTAAAGTTGACATGTCGTTGATGTTACAATCCGTAAAAGCTAACTAAATTACCAATGGAAACAGAATTTGTGTGCGGAGTGCAGTTGCAGGTATGTACATATATTTGTGTTAGGAACTGGAGACATCTTCACACGATTTGATGCAGTAACGAAATATTTGACATTATTGTTTTTTCCTTTTGTGCAATATGTCGTTTGTTTTTTAAGTTTTTATTTGTTGACGGGATACGTGTGGCAGTCGAAGCCGCTTAACATGATGCAGAAGAATCAACGTGGAACTAAAAATATAAGTTACATACATATATTATTAATATAAAGAATAGTTAATTCATAAACAAAAAATTAAACACCTTTGGACGGATTTGTAAACTGAGTTATATATTTAACCACACGAAATTAAGAACGAGTTCATTACGAAGTGAAGCTGATTCGTCTTCACCAAAACCATACGAGCTTTGATTATAATATCCAACAATTGCAAATGTTACGCCGGCGCCCCGCAAAGTAAATTTTTTGAACAGCAGCATGGCACCCTTGTACAAAAGTTCTTATTGGAGAACTTGGGAATGTGTTACATAGTCCATACGTTCTCCACGCTATTTTTTAAATTTTATGCGTGAATTCGTTTCGTTCACATCGGAGATTTCACAACAAAACAAAGCACTCGGTGAAACACATCAAGTAGAGCGATTTTTTCCAATGTGAATGTTGACTGCTCAAGTGAAATTTAATATTAAGCAACACCAATCAACCAATTATTGCTATAGTTCTTAATGTGTACACTTTTGTAAATTCAGCAGAAATTTTTGTTTACTCAGTTTTTTCTTGTTCTTAGCTTTGCTCTGAAATGAACTGTTGATTCTTCTGTCAAAACATAACTGTCAAACTGCAAGCAGTGTTGGTACTCTTACCTTTTATGTGGTGAACACATAGAGAGCGACACGACATGACTGCACGACAGTGAACTACAAATGGCGGCGTGAATTGTTATTACAAATAATATAACATAACTATTTTATGCTTCTCTGTGTAAAATAAAGTAAAATTTGTTAGAGCTCTGAATAATTTTACATATTGCATATTAGGGCCATCACTACTCATCTCTACTGTCGTAGGAAATATTAGAAATATTTTTAATTTAGCGAGAAAAACAACTAATAATGCGAATGGTTTTAATCACTTTTTTTTTGAAAATTAATAGCGGTGACTTTATACTGCATATATCGGCCAATATTTGAGTTATCTCTATGAATTACTTTGCTCATAACACTGTATCCTTGTGTCTAAAATAGATAAAATTGGGCGAAAACTTGACCTAGCCACCATATACATAACTAATATCCGGCTGACTTTACTCCCTATGATTGGTGATTGTATGTGTGTAACCTTAATTTAACCACGGAATACTTTTTAGTATGTGGCACGATAAGAGTTAATAAATGAAATCAGGTGGATACTACCCCAACTCCCATACACTACATATAATGAATTTTGTTTTTCTGACAAACCTTATCTCGAATAATTCGGTCAGTGTTTTAATTATATACATATGTACTATATGTACATATTAGGGGTATTCGCTTGCTCTTGCAAAACCCCACAGTGCAAGAATTGCATATATTTCCTCTTGGTGCACCGGCACAACAACAAACACACGCAGAAAATTATTCGCAATGGCTGTAAAATATGTCAGACCAAAACCCATGTATATTTGCGTGCAATGTCACGCAAAAATATAATTGCAATCCTGTTTTAGCTGTCATTTTACATAAAGACATATTACGTCGTTAAATTGTTGGGAAAGGTAAGTTTTAAATAGATTTTATAATTTCTATTTAAATTATAAAGATTTGTTACAGTTTTTTTTTGTTAAAAATGTATGCAGAAGGTGCGCCAATTCGCATGGCTATGCATAATAGTCATTCACAATAAATTGACCGAATCAGCCGTTCATATGTACCCTGCAAGACGGAGGTAACAGATTGCACAAACACATTGAAACATTTTCAGCTGTTCACTAACACTGTTACATTTTCTGGAATTTTCAATTGAATGGGAAAATACGTAAGTAAGACAGAGAAAAACTATCGACATTCTAAACATATTGTAATATTAACTTGCTAGAATAGGAGAGACGAATGCCCAATTTTTCAAGAAGAAGAAAACGAAAAGCGCAGTTTATTTTGGTTTTTAAAGAGGTAAGTTCGTTATTTCATTATTTGATATTTTATAATTAATTTCTTATTTACATTTATACTATATATGGTATTAATTTCTTTTATATAGAGTAAACGAAAAAGATTAACAACGAGCAAAAGGTAAGCATTGTGAATTGAATGTCGTGTGTGTAATTAAAATTTTTAATATTACAGAAATCATTTGGAGCGTTTGGATGCGTATAACAAAGACGCACCATTCAATTAGCAGCATCACCGGTGACTTGGAGGACGAGCATTACGTGGAGCTCGCTATTAGTTTAAGTAAATATTTGATTATTTTGATGTTATTATTAAATAAAGCGAAATAGTAAAAAACTGAATTTTATTTAAAAGAATTGAATTTGGTAGAAGTAACAAATGGGTAACAGATAATCTTGTTACTGCTTGTTCTTGCTAACATGCTTATATGTTATAGGTAACAAACTGATAACGAAAATAATAGCACTAACAGATATTCGGGTAACAAATACTTTTTGTTATCCATAACACATAGGTAAGCAATGCGCTAACAAAAGAATTTGTTACCCGTAATATCCTGTGAAGAGATTTGCTAACAAATGCATGTATTCTGTTAGAACAAGGCAGCATGCGATATTTGCCATTGGTTAGAGCGAGATAACCATTGAACATCAAATAGCTATGTGTTACTTTTTTCCCACTCTCTGAACAAAAGTAACAAATATTTTAACGAATGCAAAAGTGAACAATAACAAGCCGCTTACACGTTTGCTAACAGCTACCCGTCTTGCAGGGTATATCACTAGATTCTGCAATGGGTGCTCTAGGATATTTCGGTATATGTAGTATTTTTGCAATCTGCAATCTTGCAAGAGCAAGCGAATACCCCTATTATATATGTATACATATATAAAATTTCTTAAATGCCGATTTTCTGGTTGACGTTTTACACCTTAAGGTATTTCCATGGGTTTGATTGATTCAAGTTTCAAGAATATAAAATGTTCGCTTGTACCCAAACATAGCCCTTCCTTACTTGTTTATTAGTGGTCTTATACGGGGCAACAAATCCATCCGTTTACATATTTTTATGGCAGGATATCAATCTGGACCTGACAGCTGACAGAGTTGAGGAGGTTTTGACGTTTAGCGATTGCCCTCTCACTTCCAATGAGAGATGAGTTGGGCATGTCTTATCTCTCTCCATAGTTTGCGTGGTACGCGCCAACACGATGACGTCAGAAGATTGCTAAAACAATTTTCTTGCCCACTAAGTCAATTACTGGTTAAATTACAAGTTAGTTGCCAGAGAGCGCTATCAGAAAAGTCAGCTCTTAAAGTTTCTATGAGTTTCTTAAGGCCGAACTTACAAAACTAACCGAAAATCTTGTGTACATGTGATCGTTCATTTCTGAATGTATTTACAAACATATGTATATGTATTAGTTTCCATTCTAATTTTAAAGTACTGAAGTTGCGGCAGCAGTGTTTGCTGGGTAATATACAAACGGCATGTATAGTTGCCGCTCATTTACAGAATTACCACGTTTCTCAGGTCTATATATACATACATATTACTGAATCGAAATAAAACCAAATTGGAAACAATATCATACTGATTTTTATTTTATTTTATTTCTTTTTGCGTACATTTGGCTGATTTGATATCTTAAAAACTCACACAATTCGATATTAAGATCGCCTTTTGTTTTTTCTCCATTTGCATTCTAGCAGATACAAATGCAAAATTGCACTCGTGTGTACACACATACTTATGTATATACCCGTATCTATGTGTGTCTCTCCACACCCTATAATTTTCATGGCTTTATTTTATATGTGTATAAGATTTATATTTTAAAATATTGAACAGGTTTTACCTTAAGCTGTGTATGGACGCTGATGAGTAAAAGTGAAAACTATTTGGTAGTTGAGAATAAAGCGTGATGTTACCGATTGGGTTTTGCATTGTTTGCGTTTATTTTCGAAAATTCGAATAATATTTCGCTGTTACTTAGCATATGTATGTGTTTGTATGTTTAGAATAAAAGAATATTGAGGAAGTTGTTTATGACCTTCCGGTTGTAAGTGGGCAAATAAGGTATTTAAATCTCGTTAATTAATGTTTAAGCAGGCTTCTCCTATTTATCGCCAAGAAGATACTGATTGAAGACACAGTAAATGGTAACATTTACACTTATTTTATTTTCCTTACAATATAATTTTAATGTCAATACAGAAAATCGAAAGAGAGTGCAAGATTTGAATATTTTGAATGTCGCATGTAGTTAAACTCATTTATATTACAAATAAAAAATTTTGTATTATTATTATTATTTTTAGTAAATTTTTTGTCAAATCACAGATTTTGTTTTTGTTCTCAAAATTTGTCTTTCAATTTATACATCGTTTATATACTTAATTTCGAAATATTCGTTTGGTGTAGAAGAGCAAAATTTTGAACATATTCTTATTGGGTCTCAATTTAGAGTAAAGATATTTTTCTTTCAATAATTTTGACTAAAATACAATAAATTTCCAATTATCTAACGAGTCAACTCTTTTATTACAACACTTTTTTAGTGTACGTTTTTTATACAATGGTTTTGAATCATGGATGTGTTTGTGATATGCGCCGCTTTTGTGGAAGTCTCCCTGAGAGTTTTTCGCTCCTGAGTGGTTTTTGTGTGACCTGACGAGCTCAATAACGAGGTATTTCGGCATCTTAAAACATCTACGGAAATCAGTTTAGGCTGTTATTTAGCACAGCACTGTACAGAGTGGCAGGCCTGCATTGATAGATTGATAGCTTTACCATTTGGAAACATTCTTTTAGTTCCCAAATAAGTGAGTTACTATTATATTTCAGTATTCACAGAATATTGTTGGCTATAATTAAGTAAATATTATTTTCTCCATGTGCCCAACTGTACCATAGTTAAATTAAAATGTGTAACATAACCGCTTAAAACAAAGGACTCAAGGCAAGGGTCAGCTCTGTATCATTCCTAAGTCTAGAATATGTTCTTTGCGGTAAGTTTGAACAAAGGTTTTAAGCGATTGTTAATTGTTTTTGGTCAGCTGATTAGTGTAAAAAATAAAAGCCAATTCATTTTTGTTGTTTTTAATTTTGTTATATTTTCACTTTATCAACAAATTCAAAAATGGTTTAAGAGTTTGAAGTTTTAGCAGCGTTCGTGAAAGAACGCATTTTTAATTTTGAGAAAAAGTAAAATTAACTGTATAATATGTACTGTTATAATATGTATATTAAAGCAATAAAATAAATACAATACACTCTTTTAACTTATGTACAAACTAATTATAATTTGTAATTGTGTTTGTATTCTTTGTATGTGTGTGGGTGTGTATAAATTTAGATGATTTGAGTCGCACCAAATATTAAAAAATATACATAAATAAAATCATATAAATTTGCACGTGAGGCCTAAACATAAATTTTGTACAAAAAAGTATTTGCTTAATTCATAATATTTTTTTCGAATATTTGAATACCTCTTATTTTGTGTAAAAATAGTTAACAGCCAAACAAGAATTTTGCATGTAAATTTGAGAGAAAATAGATCACAGTTTGTTGTATGTTTTTTAACTTTAAATGTTTAAAATTTTGATAAAAAAAATTAATAAATTATCGCGCATGAATACCAACACACGCCGTTATTTGTTTTTGTTTTTTTTTTGTTTTTGTATTTTTTCATATTTGTGTTTTAAACTACACTTACGAAAAATACGAATTCATTAAGTATTAAAGAGTACAATAGACAAAAACAAAACAAAATTAAAATTAGTTAAAAATCATTAAAAATAAATTATACAATTACAATTTAAGGAAACTCTGTCGTCTACAGCTAGACACATACACATAACCTACATGGCGCCTATGCAACTACATATGTACATACGCGCTTAAACTTTGAAACATTCATTAGCACTGAGTCGATAGCTGTTAGCTGAGTCACGTGATGGAAACGCTCTTGGCTTGCTTTGCGAAGTATTGAAACGCAGCTGCAACTGCGCCGGCGCACTCGGCGCTACTTGGCACTTATGCGCTGGCCAAAGGGAACCTACTGGAGCTGTGTGCAATTTGCACGAAAGTCCGCCACTAACTGTACAATGCGCGCTTGTTTATTAATATTTTTTGACTTTAGCTGGGCACGGTTTGATTAGTTGGGTGCGCAACATTGGCTGCTTGTGGTGTGACTGTCGCCGTGAGTCTGCTTTTGTGCTACAAGCGCTCTTGTTGCTAGCGTCTTAAGCTGTCTGCTTGCGCCTTAAAGCCTGCTTGTGCTACATTTATGCCCTGTTTTTGCTCTGTCTGTTTAGATACATATACATATTAATTTGTTAGTTTATAATTTATAATTTATAATTTATAAGTAGTATTTCCTGAGTCAATTTACGGATAACCGCAAAATAGCAATTCGCAGTCGCGCTGCCAAGTCGGCGCGCTTGATACTGGCAAAGTGTTATTTTGTTTTTTAAATGCTAAAATTACATGTTCCTGTTTTGTTGTTCTCTTCTAAATTTAATTCGTGAACTTTAAATATGTTTCAACTTATAGTTTTCTTGGCATACAATTACTTGTTTTAAGTTTGCTTTGATATTTACACGCTTACATAGTTAATAAAATTGTGTTCTACTTTGAGCGAAAATCCTTTTAATGTACATTTAGAAAAATACGTTTGTTTTTGTTTTTGTTTTAACTTTTAAAAATTTTTTTCAACAATTGCCACGCTTTCGCTGTGAAAATTGTGCGATTTCCATTGATGAAAATGAAAACCTTGAGGTTTTTGAGGCTTTTCGTACTGAATTTCTTGACGTTTTTCAAACTGCTTAGGTTTGCAGATGTTTTTGTTTTTCTTTCTTCTTTTTAATTGTGTGTTTGTACATGTTTTATGCAATTACAAATCTAAGCTTCCAAAACAGTTATGCAAATCTATTTTATTTACTTTTTTATATATTTTAATATTTTTTACTTTTTATTTGCATTTCATTTTCATTTGTTTGTATAAATTTCAAGTAATTTGTACTTCACTGGTGAAAATCACTGAGTTTGTTGTTGTGCATTTTGCATAAATATGTCTGCGTCTTTCATATGTATGTATATGTGTGTGTGTATAATTGGTCACTTACTGTTAGATTTGTATGCGTGTTTGCGTGTGTATTGTATACATATATGTATGTTTGTAAGTTGCAATAAATTTCTTAGATTCCATTTTAAGGTTTAAATTTGTATGCTTAAATGTAAGGTTAAGTTGGTTTTTCTTTTCTTTATGTTGTTGTTGTTTTTTGTTTTTGTTTTTGTTTCTTCATTGATTTAATATATTTAATTGCATAGAAAAAAGGACATTCTACTGATATTAATCCCTGATAAAGTTCATTTTACATTTACATATAATTAAGTTTAATTAATGCATTTAATTATGTTTGTATGTAATTATGTATACATTTTTGTATGTATATACTACATATGTAAGTATCCAGATCTGCAATAAACGCAATAAACTATGCGATTTCAGTACAAATTGGTCCCCCTTTTCGCTCTATATTTACTTTATTATCATAATTAATTAAGAAATACAAACGGCTGAAACCGTTTTGGCACCAAATTACGCCTAATTAAAATCACCAATCACTGCCAGTTTCTTGTGCTGATCCGCGTACCTATTTCCAAGTGGTTTTCTCTTATTCTTTTTGCTAAAAACTTCTTAACACTTCACCAGACTTTCTAACAATTACTGAGTTTAATTAATTGATTTTAGATTTTAGATTTTAGATTTTAGATTTTATGTTTGTTTGTTTTGTTTTTGTTCAGTTGGAATACATTTGATTTTTAGAGATTTTGTCGCGCCTTCGAAACGAATTCAAAATTAGTAAATGTAAATGGCGAAACACAAGAAACCGATCACTAAACTCTATGTTGCACAATAAACTATTTGCCTCGGTCCTTTCCATATAAAGGCAGAGGCATGCAGCGGCAGGGGCGTTGGAAATTGTGCGTTAATTTATTTTACTTTTTTCGCTTGATTTCTGCTAATCAGTTTCAATTTTGCTAGATAAGATCCGAGAGGTAAGTTGCTAACTTCGCGTATACGCCATGATATGTACAAGTATGATAAGGGGTAGGCAACTGCCAACCCCCCGCCGCTGCATGCGCCAGCAGCCAGCTATGTGGTGGCCGCCTCACTATTTAAGTCCTTCATTCTCTTTCCAATTTGGCCAAGAACTATCGTACAAGTATGGTTTCAATGCATCTTAGCTTTGCAGTAAGTAAATAATTCATAATAATTAATCTAACGGTAATTGTAAGTAAACTAGGATTAAATGTAGCTACATTAATAGAAATTAGACGTTCTCAATACTACTAAATATTTGCTTAGAACTGCATATATATGTGTGTATGTGTGTGAGTGTGTTTATTTACAATGATCCGTTCGCTTATATTTATGTAACTCCTCCTCCACTGTTGCACTTTTGCACAAATATCTTGCTGTGTGTGTGTTTTCTTATTGCGTTTGAAGCCAGTTTCCAGCGGTTTGCCTCCCTATCTTCGCTTCCGTTATGTATTGCACTTGCGCGGCGCTGTGGCCGCGCTCTTAACCGCGTTCCACATGCATTTGCATGTTTGTATGTGTGTGTGTGTGGGCAGTTTATGAAATTAAATCGATCAAACTGATTCCAAATTACATGCAGCAATGCCCAAGCATTACTCAATTACAAGTACAATAATCAAAATAAGTAAATTAGTATGCTCGCCTATGCAAAAGTAGAATTGTAAATATGTATGTATGTATGACTTTACATAAATCCGATAGCCGACTGCGCGCCCACGCTTAACTTAGTGGGTCCTCTAGAAAATCGCATTCCATCTGAAATCCTATTGGATGCCCGGTGGTGGCTGTCCCAGCTCGCTGGTGAAGTCAAATAGGCTGGCGCGCGGATGCGTCAGATGGTGGTGATGGTGATGGTGTGGTGGCACGAGCACATTCTTGATGGCGGATGTCTTCAGTAGGCGCTTTAGCATGCCGCTTGAGCCGCGGTGCTGCAGGCTCTTGTGTGTGGTGAGCGAGTTCTTGGTGCGATAGCGTCGGTGGCAGAACTCACAGACATACAGTGTGTCGGACTGTTCGTGCTTGTCCTGAAAGTGCCGCTTCAGCGAGTAGTAGCACGAAAAGGTGCGTCGGCAGTAGGGACATTCCTGCGGCTCGTTGATGCCGCCGCTGGTGGGTGGTGGCATGCGCAGCGGCATTTGTGGTGGTGTAGTTGTCAAAGTGGGTGTTGGAGGCAGAGTGCCGCCGCTGGCTGTGCCGTTGGGCGTGATGTTGCCGCCGCTGCCGGGGCGTGGCGGCGATGAGCTGTGCATGTTGAAGAGGCTGCCGCCGACGCCGCTGCCGACACCACCGCCGCCGTTGCATGCTAGCGAGCTCAGTGAAGAGGGCGACGGCGAGGTGAGCGCCGTTGGCGGTGACGGTGGCGATGAGGCCGAACTAGTTGGTGACGTGGCTGCTGAGCGGATGGCTGTGTGTGCACCTAAAGGGGGAAAGAGGACAAGCAAAGGGTAAAGAAAATTGAGATTAGTAATCGATGAAAAAGAATCCGGCGTAGTATGGTCTCTTCGAGAAGTCAAAGGAAATCAAAAGTGTGTGTGTGTGCGCGTGTAAAGAGTGAGATAGTACGCGTAGAAATGAGAAATAATATTTATTAATATACAAGTATACAATTGTTTACTAGGGAAATATTTCATGTAGAGTTCGTATTATATTTAAATTATTATTTTTTTTCATTTTTAAGCGAGAGGAGAGGAAGCTGGAGAGAGGCTTAAACTAGTTGAATTGTGTAAGGGTAAATGTGGAAGTATTCGAAACCACCTGTAGGTTAAATATACAATTAATTTAGAATTGGAAAAGCAGTTTGTATGTTCTGTAGTGGTCGCTCTGAAAGCGCGATTTCAAAGAAAATTTATATTTTTTTCTATAAAATATTCTAAATAAGTACTGTAGCAAAACTCCTTTTTTAAAGCGAAAGTTGAAAAAAGCTTGCGTAGTAGAAATTTATAAGAATGAAGTAACTCGACTAACGCCCAAGAAGGCGTAGAACTGCTGGCGAGAGCATCGCATCGCATCATCGCTTTGTTTTCTCTGTTTTGTATTGCTCTTTTGTTTGGCTAAATTTTCGGATAGGCAATTCTACGCGCTTACTTGAGTTACTTAGCGTAATATATATTTTCCAAACTTAAAAGATCACTTTTAACGGTAAATAATTACAATAGAAAGAGCTGAAAATATATTTACATAATAAATTAAGACAAAAACACAAATGAAATGCTCAAAATAACAAATGTGGCATGCAACAATTTTACTACTACCTACTTACATATGTATGTATATGTATATTTGTATAAATGTACACGCGTATGTATTGATAAGCGTTAGATTACGAGCTACGCGCAAGTCAAAGGAAGTTAAGCATGCAGGTGCAAGCAAAGCGCAGGCGAAGCCACGGGCGCTGGCTATATAAAGCGGCATAACAGTAAAAATAAAAGCGAAAGCAAAAAGGCAAAGCAAGCGCAGTTGTTTGATCGGCGCATGAATTTCGAGTGCGTGCGTATGTGTGTGTGTTTTTCGCGTTAATTTATACATGAACGAGTGAGAGGGAGTGAGAATGTGGCATGGCGTATGTATGCATGTGTGTGATGATGACGACGATGATGTAGTTGATGATTTCGGTTGTTGACGATGACATAAAACTACAATAATGATGCCGACCAATGTGGTGTGTGTGAGCGCGTGATGACTTCTAGGCTGATTAGTAATGATTAGCTGATGAATTAAGTAATCATAAGCAAAGATAATAGAAGTATTCATTACTTAAATTACTTATGCAAGGACATACGTAGATGACGGTCTGTAAAATATAGCAAAAACTTACCAAACTCAAAGGAGATGTACTAGATACATTCTAAATTAAATATATTCATGTTGAGTTTACAAATATTTTTTAGGGAAGAGATTTAAGAGTATTTTTTATTTAGAAGAAGAACGCAGTAGAGTTCCAAACAACGAGGGCGTGTGACGGAGACAATAGGAAAGAAGACAGAGAGAGAGATACTTATAAATATATAGACTGATTACAGCTACAACTTCTCGCGGCATCAGTCCGAGACTCCGGCAAGAGTATAGGTAGAGTTCAGAAGAGTTCTGGAGAGTTCAGGAGAGTTCATAGTGTCAATATGGCGTTTAATATGAAATAATACGAAGAGATGACTTACAGAAGAAACCCCGTTGAATAAGTTTATGTAGCGGAGCGGAGTGGAGAGGAAATAAGAACGACCAGCATAATCCGAAGAACCGTATTTAAGATTATTTGTATAATGATAAAAAATAACAAATTTAAATTTTAGAAATTGAAAAAAAAAACAATTTTTTGGCGAATTTAATTACAAAAGTAGCAAATAGTCCTCTTAAAATCTTCAATCTTTTAAATCGTATGCACGTCATTATGTACATAAGTACATATGTATGTATGTATGAAGAAGTTAATTCAGTATAAGAGAGACAAATGTTAAAAATAAATAAAAATAGAAATAAAAAGTAAATAACTGTTTTAGTAAAAAAAGAGAGAAAGCGTTAGTCGAACTAGTGATAAATCAAAGAAATAAGCACTACCAAGGAACTTAGCGGTTAATCTCAGCAGAGGCGTGAGGTTGAAAAGTGCAGAGCAGATGTAGATCCAGAAGCTGTTTTACTGGAGCTCCATAGCAGCTATTCTACTATTCTACTTGTGAAAGTATATATGTATGTACAAATGTAAGAATGTACACTAAAGAAAGTGTTCAGGCGGCAATCGAGATATGTATGTACATATGTATATTTACCGCATGTACATATGTATGTATATTTGCATGTATGTATATATGTATGCATTCGTGCTTTCTTCACCAGGTGATTATCTTTCGTATGCACTGTGCATATTTATGTATGTATTATTTAACTACAAGCTGTCAGAATGGATAGTGGAGTGTCTTATAGGATAGCATTTAGATAATTAGCCCAACGATATGCTAAAATCAATATGAGATATCACCAATACAGCAGTGAAATATTATCTATGTATGTATGTAATATAACGTTGTGAATGAGAACGAGACCATTAACACTGATACCCGGACAGAGGGTCCAACCAGCTTAGAGAGATGTATATATAGAGAGAGAAAGAGTGAGTGATTGTGTGAGAAGATTCATTATAATTACGGAGAGTTGCACCTTCTAGTGTCGTTGAGTGAGTTTGATAGTGTATATGTGAGAGAGAGAGAGAGAGAGAAAGAGAGGAGATTGTTAGACCCAAAAGGGATAGTGAGGGCCAATAGGTAGAGTGAAAGACAACGGTTTAACAGATGAAGATATATATTCATAATTATTTGAGTGGATATAGTCCGTGAACGTGAACTAACTACTTGAAATAGGTCCAGTTTATTTTCGCTACGAGTTTGTTGTTGATGACTTTTTATTTGCTAACCTTGACGTTCGTATCTTCAATCAATCACAATTTGGCATGGTTGACCCAAAACCTCGTTAGGCTGCTTATTTGTAGAGTTGTCATAAGCCACTAATTGCTTGAGTACTTTGGGCTCATCGCTCCAGTGCAAAAAGGGCCCACGGTTTCACTTTGGATGTCTGTTTTGAGGGGATTGGGTCAGGGAATCAATTTTTGTAATTTCTTTGTACGCCGTTAATGTTTTTGATAAATACTTTGCTGAGTACACCAGAGATTGCTCGCGCTGTTGCTCCGCCGATGCACACACATTCTGCTCGGAGCCGACAAGTCTCCGCGCCGCCCAACGAAGTTCGTAGCTCGAGTCTTTTGTTTCGCTGCGTCTAGGCTTCAATGTGGCGCCGATCCATTTTCCATTTTTTATAATTAAATACTAGTTTTTTATGATTTTAGTTCAGTTTGCAGTAAGCTAAGGCTAGTCAACAAGTCCGTTGTCACCGGTATAGTTCCGTTGAGATACATAAGTTATAAAAATGTGTAAAGGGCATTACTATAAATGCCGTAAAAAGGTTTCTAGTTCGAATTGACTACTTAAGGAGTTTATATGCACGCGCACATACACGCTCCGAATGCGTGCGTGTGCGTGTGGTAGACACAATAGAAGGCCACAGTGGGTAGTTGTGAGATACGGTGGTCATTTAGAATAAAAGTCCCGCACGAAAAAGTCGTGCGATGTAGAACGAGTACGTATGCGGTTTCTAATTATATGCTGCGTAAATATAAAGGTTTGCAGCTATATATATGTATATACATTTGTTTGTATGCATGTTGCAAGTAAACCTATGTGTATATGCGTTTGTATATGCTTGAGCTCCTACAAGTATGCACCTAATATTGTACACCTAACCTAAAAATGATTTGTGCTTCCAACATATACACGTATGTCTGTATGTATGTAAGTATTGTAAATAGTTGAGCAGTTATCGTTTTAAGTTGCTAGAGAGCTGAGTTGAGAATCTTATAAGAAAAATTATGCTAACTTCCTTATATGTATGTATATCCATATGTGTGTGTATGTATATATAATTGCTAATGCTTAAATTGTGAATTCTTCGCTAATCTATATACATACATACAGGGGGTACGTATGTATGTGTATACTTTCCTGCAGTTGTGTCAATGTGTGTATGTCGCTAACTTCTAAGGTTTACAGTTATCACTACGTTATGGCATTGCTTTAATGTTATTGTTATATTGTTTTTGTAAGTTTCTAAATCTACGTTTTTTGTCGCTATAGTCGAGCCACTCGTCCGTACTCGGCACGCAAGTCGAGACCCGAACCTAAAGCTTTGGCCTGCGTCGGCATCGGTGGCGACGGGTGGCGTTGGTACATGTAGTAGTCGTACAAGGTCATTATTTGTCGTTGTTTGATGAGATTCTGCAAGTGGAATGCGTCGTCTTGGCGAGAGTGTGGTTGTTGCATTTGTTGTACTGAGTCACCATGCCGCCATTGCTGGTACTCAGTATAGAGGTAGTGTTGTTGTTGATGGTGCTGCTGCTGTTGTTGTTGTTGTAAGTGATATTGGTATTGTTGTTGTTGCTGCTGCTTCTCATCACATTTGGGCAGCTGAGCCAATGTGTTCATCTGTTTGCTGGCAATCGGGCTAGTCTCCCGTGCGGCTTGAGCATGCGAGCTTTTTGTGCTTTCATCCATTGGCTTTGCTAGTGTGGTTGTTGTTGGTGTTTGTGTTGGTTTTGGTTTTGGTTTGAACGCTATTGGCATTGCGGCGATTGTTACGGATGGCAAATTGCAATTATACAAATTGCGCATCGCGTTTCAGATCGACGAGTTGAAGGGGTGATAGAGCTTGATGTCCTTCATCTCCATTTCGCCGGGGCGCGATTTGTGGTATGTGTAAATGTGTGTCATCAGGGAGTTGCGCGAGCAATACACGCGCTCGCAGATGATGCAGCGGTACTCCTCTTGGCGCACGGCGTGCTTGTCGGCGATGTGACGCTTGAGCGAGGCTTTCGAACATAGAAGCTTACCACACAGATGACATGAGAAGAGTTTCTTAGGCGAATGTCCTGGAATTTTTGTAAGTTAAGGATTTTTGGTTTGTACCGATTAACATATAAATGCAAATAATCATTCAAATCACGCAAATGAACTTAAATAACAATTCTTATTCAGATATTTGGTATATGGTACTCATATACTCATAGTAGACGTGTATATGTATGTGTATGTATGTAGTATATAGTAGTATATGCGATAATAGACATTAAAGTAGGTGAGCGTACTCATAGTAGATAAGTATGTGTGGGTGTGTGTGTAGAGTGGTACCATATAATCCAGATACTTATGTATATACTTAAATGATTGAACAACGGTAAATGTATAGCAAAAATTGACCAAAACGGAAAACGTGAAACGAGAAAACGATGGCAAGTTGGCGGATGATTTCGGTTATGCGCTTATTGCGTAACTGTACCTAAACACTTACAGCTACAATTAATAATCGAGTGTAACATGTATCCATATATGCTTATATGTAAATGTGTGTGTGTGCATAATGCACACGCTGTGCATTAATATGGTGAATAAGGTGACGTGTACCCATTCAAAATTGAACTGAAAAATAAAAATTGTTCCACAAACAAACCAAAGAATAAGGAAAAATTGCATGAATGGCTTACGTACACTTTTTTGGGATGCAGTTATTACAAAAACAACGAACATACATATATCTGTGAGCAGAAATTTGCGCATAAGCACCGCTGGTGAAACGATCGTAGCCCAAACGGAACAGATTGGGTCACATGTGGGTACACGATACAGAGCTACATTTATGTTAACTAGCTACGATGATATGTATATGTTTACTTATAAAATATGATACCACACACCAAGCCAACTTGTCGAACCCGGTGTTGCGACTGCGGTTTCCTTGGTATTAGTGATTTTATTTCAAGGTAGGCTGCAGTTAGTAGTTAAGATAATAACTCTTTGATCCTTAGTCGTAGTACCAGTACCAAGTGATTAGTGCAAAATTCATATTAATTAAATATTGATCTACATTAACACATTAGTCAGCATTCATAGTTGGCAAGACCGCACTAACCCTCTGAAACGTGGCCTGTGGTATGAATACAGATATGATTGCTGAAGGCGATGCACCGCAACGATACATTGCGTGCTTAGAACGGAGAGATCGAGGTGCAAAGAGAGCGCGGCAGCCAGAGGCGGGGTCAGGCGCTCACAGCGAAGTCTTACCTTGTTTTAACAGTAATTATTATATACATTGTATGTGTATGTTTACTTAAATATTTGTATGTATATATGTATGTATGATATGAATAGTTGAGATTTTATGAGCGGTAGTATAGCGCTGTTAGCCTAACCGAAAGGGATGTAAGATAAGAATACTTGAAGCTTAGCAATACCACCTCTCATCGCTCCAAAAGATGAGACTCATGTCATACACAGTCTAGCCGAAAGAAAGCTCAAAACAAACGCTCCATTTTATACGTTTTTTCACAGTTGGATTTTTATTCAAAATAATAATTCGATAAATTTCCGTTCTCTACTGCTCTTCCTTCTTCTCTATATTGCAACTTTTTACGAAAATACTTTGTCGCTTTGTTGTTAAGTCAATGTTCTTCTCAGTTTTGCTATAAATACTTTGTTTTCTTTGCACTTTGTAGTGCCATTCAACTTTATCGTGTGTAGTATGTGTTCCTGTGTGCGTGTATATATTTTTTAGCACAAGTGATAACGTAAATATGTATGTATGTATGTAGTCAGTGTTTTCGTGATGTGACCTTGGTCTAATATAACTCAGGAAGAAGATCTTCTAACTCGTTGTTCAACCGAATGGCGTCGGGGGAGGAGAGAGAGGGAGATTCGATTGCTTGTGGCAATGCCAAAATGGGAGAGTAAAAGCGCACAGAAGAGAGTGAGTCTATATCTGAGGCCGTTCAATGCTTTGTGCAGCTGATCAATAAGCAATGATGTGTGCTTAAGCAAATTTCCAAGTTTTATTTTAAGCTCTCTTAATCTTTATATTTTGACTTGTTTTCATCTTAAACGCTCCCTCCTCCCTACTTTGCTGCTTTGAGGAATTTCTCATCCTCACTCTTTAAATAACACTTCGGGATCACAATGAAAACACATTGCAATTTGAGACATACCAATTCACAATTTCGAAACTAAAAGCAGCAATGCGCTCATCGGTCCTCACAGATAAAATGATTCTGTTTAAATAAGAAGCCATGCTTTTTATAATAAGCACTAACTTCGGGCTGTCACTGTTTATGGCTAAGAGTACTATATTTCTATTGCGGTAATCTTCATTTAGTTTATTTTATTGGAGCTATGGTTATTATAGATTCTTAGTTATTGTTATGACTTAGGAGAGTCTTGCGGCAATTATATTAAAAACCAGTACACTGCCCACTTTGCTCTTTTCATATTTTATCGGCTTATTGGCTCTTCCTTTCTATGGTCTATGGACTATGGACTATGGTCTATGGCTTATGTCTATGGTTATGTTTGTATTCTAAGAACATGTAGCTCGGAGTTGTACACACATAATTCACTTAGGAAAACAATAAGAGACACGACATTCTATTTTTTTGTTTCGATTACAGTTGTTATGTTTTTATTGTAAGAATTCAATATTTCCATAATGCTATATAGTATGCAGTAGTAATTGTAGTAGTAGTAGTAGCTTGATGTTTGTGTGAGTAGTTTATTGGAGATGGACAGGTGGACTTGGGGTGCTGTGAGAGTGTATGGAGACCTTGTAGTATGAAAGTGTTTGTGCGGGTGTGAGTCTGAAAGGAATTGGGTTTGGGTGATTTGGGATCTGAAGGACGCAGACAGGATCTTTGTGGGTATGTGTTTGTATATATGTATGAATATTTGTATGTTTGTATGGCGGTTGGCTGATGCTTCTGATGGATTTGTCTTATAGCTATTTGGTTTTTGTTTGGGTACCACACGTGTGGTGGTGTGGTACTTTATGTTTCGTTCATATATTATTTGTTTCAATCTCCTACAGTGGCTCACGTTTGCGTTGTATTATGTGTAAAATTAACGTTAAAGGACACAAGTTGAGAAACGTTGAACGTACAAGTGTATAGTATATGTATGTATGTAATTATGTATCTATGTATGTTGGTATTGGTTTGTATATAAATTTGTTTATAAACGACATTTAATAATAAAAAAATCATATTAACAAACGAACATTATTTCTCTGCTTTTAATTACAATAAGCATTTAAAGTATTTACAATAAAATTACTCTTACATACGTTACTTACATGTGTAATGAACTATAAACTTTATTTTGCTTTTGTCACGCTCTGGAGACTTTTGTGTACAAGTTTTAGGTTTACTTTTTTATCATATACATATTCATCATATATACATATATATATGTATGTATATACATATATTTATGTATTCGTTTCATTACATACACTTTTTTACAAGTTTTATAAAATTCTATTTGCTATTTAATGGATATTATATATCGTTCTCATACACTTTTCTCATTTACAAAATCAGTTTCTTGCCTTTCCTACTCCTTCATATGCACAAACGCATAATGATTATACTCGTATGTATGTATTTATGTATGTATGTAAAGTATATTATATAAAACATTAATTTTCTAAACTATATTTATTAGTGAATTTAATTCGTAAGTGTGTTAGTAAAGCACTTTAGTTCAAACTAAGTATATACGCATATCTAATGAGAAATGCTGAAATAATGTTAACGGTACCCCATAAATAGGTATGCGTGCGGATCGAAACACTTCCTCGCATAACGTATGTGGACTATTCAGTTGTCAACTATATAAAATCTAATGTGTGTGCGTGTGTAAATATAAACGAGAAATACCGTACATAAAGCATAAAAAAGTTTTGAACTCCTCACAGCGCTGCCGTTCAGGCCAGTGCCATGATAAAGGTGGTAAATCAAAGGTAATAATAAAAAAACTAAATTTAGTAAAAATAAAAACATACATATATTTGATTTTGTGTAAATAATAAAATTTGGTATCAAAGTGTTACAATAAAACAGACTTTCACCTCCAAGAATATGCCTAGTATTTTTTTCCTAAAATTTAGTTCGAAAATTAAATATAAAACCCCAATTTTTTCTGCAATTTCATTTGCTTACTTAATACATGGATATTTACCCAATTTCGAGTTCGACTAAAATTTCAAGTAAATTTTCATAAAATTGTCAATTTTGCACATTTTGTTTTGCTTCTAAAATGTGCCTCCAAAATATAGCATAAGTATCAAATATTATTTACGAGCGATTTCTTTTTATTATTTCGCTCAAAATATACAATTTCATAAACGAAATAAAAAAAATTTTGTGAAATAATTTTTGGTTTTTAAATTTTACTTCTTTCGAAATGCCAATTCTCAGTCTTCTTTAAATGAAATGAAAATTGTTAGATTACTTTCTTCATTTTCTCGAATTTCTATAGCTAAGCGCAAAAATTTTGATTCAATATAAGCATGTGTTTGTGTGTCAAACACACTCCACATGCCCTTCATGCCAATCAATCACGAATCACAATTTTTAGTCATAAATTTCACAATACCGATAGAGTTCTATACATACATATACCAAAAAAGTGTATGTACAAGTATACCAATTTGCCCAAGAGCAGAACAAAAAAATAATAACTTTTGCTCGAGATTTAAATCTGTTTTTATAATTTGCCTAAATCTATCAGTTCTTGCTTCCGCTGACATGAAACTGCCTTATCCCAAATAGTAAAAATTTTTTATCGACAATAACTACTCTGCCATCGGATCTTATAAAATTAAAATTTCTGAGTCAAATCAAAACTTTTGAGTTCCGTCAAAAAAGCACGAAAAAAGTGACGAAAAAGGCCCTTGTGATATAATGATTTCTCCATGAATTGTAAAATTGTTAAAAAAATATCTGTTTTAATACTCCAATTTTCGAAAACGTCTTCAAGAACATAAAACAAATAAAGTTGCTAATATTTATACACAGTTATGTACATATGTATGCGTGTACATACCATCTAATTATCGCCTATGTACAAAGGAGTAGTTCTACTCCTTTAGTTCTTTATATAACTAGGTGTGTGTGTGTGTGTAAATATGTATGAGTGCTTACCGAACAGCAGATGTCCTCCCTACCTATCCTTAGCCTAATTAGTTTAAAACTTCGAAAATCCTATGCTCTGCATGCGAATCTTGAATATTCCGCATAGCCACACACATATGCGTCGTTGCATGTGTATATATACAGTTGTATGTGTGTGTAGGTAAACGCTTAAATGTTATTGGCTATATGAAGAATTTTATAAATGTATGTTTGTATACATATAGTTTTTACAGTGGCCGTCACATATATGCGCAGGCATGTACGTATGTATTTGTAACATTAAGAAGATGCGAAACTATTACAAGTCATATTCCTATACATTTGCAGTAACAATTGTTGTTGTTGCAAGAGCTTTACATATGTACATTTATCTATACCGAAATGAGTCCATTGAAAAGTTCGCATTCGAAATGCGTATGTATGTATGTTTGTATATACTTATGTGTGTGGGTGGTGCTTTGTGCAGCTCGTGGGTCATGTTGGTTAACTGGTAACGGCCGTACTTAATCACTATTTGCTTGCATTAATTCCTTTTTCCCCCTTCACACACATTAATTAGTACATCAATATATATACACATAAAGTTATATATGTATGTATGTATATGTATATATAACGAGAAAACATAGTACTAACACTAAATAAATTTGTATTGTCAACAAATAAAAATTGCACATCTCAATATTATCATTCTACCTACATATGTATGTATGTGTGTATGTTTTAGTGTTTCTGTGTGTGTGTGTATGTTGCTAGTTGTTGCTGTTTATGTCATTGTATTAAAGTAGTTTGCTTTGGGTTCGAATTCGAAACACATGCCTTTGTGTGTGTGTGTCCAACTGCTCTGAGCGCGCCAAGTTGAAATCCCAAAAACTGTGCGCCAACAATATGTTCAATAATCAAAATCAGAATTCGAAAACAAAATAAAATTGCTCTAACAGGCTTCAATCTTCGCCCAACCCCTGATATTCACACAGTTTTGTATTTGTTTGTTTTATGAAGTTTCGGTATGAAAGAGCAGAGAGGGACTTCTAAAAGTCACGTCCCACCATTATCAATATCTAATGTCCGCTTAGTCCTTATCAGAGTGCGTGTGTGCAGTACTCCGTGCCTTTGGGATCTGGACCAAACCGTTATCTCTAGCTTAAATTAAATTAATATGTATATGTCCACAGTGCATTCGCTTACATATAAGAGTCCTTGATGTTGTACATCGAAAATTATATCTTAATATTTTGTTCATAAACTCAAAAAAGAGATGTAAAAAATCACAGTTTTGCATTCTTGCTTTTTTCAATTCAGTTGTTTTAGTTAATTCCTTTATCAATGTTTTTTTTTTTTGCATATTTCTGAGTTTTTTTTGTGTTCCGTTATTTTTTGCATACTAAAATCTTTAGCTCGTTTCACTGTGGGAGGGTCGGTCGGTCTCTCACTGCGCTTAGAACTTTTTAGTGGGAGCCTCAGCTCTATTTTCACTTTTTTGGTAACATTTTGTTTCGAGTTTTGTTTTTATTGCTCATTTTTTCCGATCACGTGATCGGTACGGTCGGTTTAGTTGGTGGTCGGTAATAGGTTTAGTTTCCGTAGAACAATTTGATCTACCGCTTTGGGGCGCTACTTAGTGCTCTAATAGATTAATGCGCTCATAATGGTCCCCTCCTCGGTCTACACCACCACTGCCGTCGCTGTTCCTGCCAGCTCCGCCGTAATGATCCATCTGTGTTAGGTCTACGGTTGGCGGCAGTTGATGGCCATACTGTAAATCAACCATTGATGTAACTGGCATTGGACCTTGCCCCATGGCGGACAAGGGACTCATGCTTGCAGACAGCGAAGGTGGTGGTGGCGGCTGTGGAGCGTTCAGAGCAACATGGAAGAGCTGCTGCAGCAGATGATGTTGATCTTATAAGAAGTCCATGCAGGGCTTCACCATATTGGGTGAGGACTGTTGCTGGCCACCATGTGAGATCTGCACTCCGGGTCCGGCGCTGCCCCCACCTGCCACCGCTGCTGCGCCTACTATTGGCGAGAGTAATAACTCGGCTGCTGCGGCAGCGGCCGCTGCTGCTGCTGCCACTGCGTTGCCGTTGCCACCCGCTCCGACGCTATTATTGGCAACTGCTGCGGCACTCAGCGAGCTGAGCGACTGATGCAGTCGGCTACTAGGACTGCCGCTCACACCGCCGCCCACCGCGCTGTGATGAAAGTAGGAGTGGTGGTTCTTCTGACGGCGATGATAGATGCTCTTGTGGTTGTTGAGGCTATTCAACGTGCGAAAGACTTTGTGGCATAAATTGCAAACGGCATTGTTGAGCGGCTGCAAATGTTGTTGTTCCTTGTGCCGCTTCAGCGTCAACTTTGTGCTGAGCAATTTGCCGCATACGTCGCAGCGGTGGCAAGCGTTTAGTGGCAGCGGTAGTAGCAGCCGACTGCTTCCGCCCACCATATCACCTCCACGCGTCGACGAGAGTATGCCTGCTGCGGATCCGCCAGAACCGCGACCGGTGGGCGAGGGTGAGAGCGAGGAGCGGCGGTGGTGTAGTAGATGGTGATGGTCCAGAGGTGAACCGGTGCGCGACAAGTGATGGTGGTGGTGCGAGGATGCGCTTAGTTCGTGATGTGCGTGTAGATGGTGCGATGGCAACATGCCTAGTGGCAGCTGTTGATGGCCAAAATGCGGATGCTGGTGGGAGTGATGCGGTGAAGGTGGTTTCATGTGCTGCGGTGCTGGCAATGGCGGTGGTGTGGACGCAATCACATCTGACGGGGAGGATGCCGTCGAGAGGTGGGATTGTGTGTGATGTGGCTGCTCACTGGCTGGTCGCTTCGGCATTCGGTGGATTGGCGAGTGCGGGCTGCAGTCGGTGTTCGAACGGTCTGAGTCTCGGTCACCGCGCAAATGCTGGGGAAGCAATTGCTGTTGGTGGTGCGGAGATGATGCTTCCGGTTGTTGGTGGTGATGATGAAGGTGTTGGTGATGTTGTTGCTGCTGATGATGGTGGTGGTGGAACTGATGAGCGGAGCTTGTGGTGGCTGTGGTTGTGGTAGTGGTGGTAGTGGTGGAATGGTGGAGATGTTCATGTTGCAGTTTTTGGTTGCTACTACTACTTGTATTGGGACTGCCACCGGGTATTATAACGCCGCCAAGCAGGTTGGTGCTTCCACCTATATGACATATAGGAAGAGAAGAAAAAAGAGACAATAGTGACTTTGTTTGCTTGCTATCAGTTTTCGATTTTGTTTTTAGTTATTTTCTTGTATGTTTGTTTTGGTTTGCTTTTAGTATTCTGTTCTGTTCGATTGTTCTGCTTTAATGTTTAGTTTGTTTTTCAGGTTGTTGTTCGCGGTGGAGAACCGTTCTGTCAGTCTGTAGTGTCTCGTGTTCGTTTTTTGGTTTCGGTGTTGTGTAATTTACGAGTTTTTCGCGTGAGTGATTAGTGTCTACTTTCTGTGAATGTCTTGGTACACTAACAAATCCAGGCTCAAAAATGTATCATAATTTTTTCTTGGCAAATCAATCTTCGTAAAATTTTAATGAAAACTTCGGTCGCATGATTTCTATGCTTGTTGCTGTTCTTGTTGCAAGGAAATTTACCATTTTCGGAGATGCAGTTCGTGTTTTCTTTGACGACGACAAACAAAACAAACCGATGTTAAGACTAAATCGTTGATTGGTTTTTCAGCATTCGCTCGCTCAGGTGAATATACCGTAAACAGGACTCGGCGCACTATGCATGCAAACGAAGCGCAGCATCAACCGAGGAGCGAGCTTTGAGAAGACCACTCCACAGCCACTAACTGCGCTTGGTCCTCATGCATTGATTGCGCGTTGGTCGCTATCTGGAGGTGGACTGCCGAGTCCTAATGCCATTGGAACCAATTGCTATAATTGTGTTGATCAGTTTTTCGTTCTTTCTTTGATTTCGTTGCATTGCAGCGCGTGTTGGAATTTCGAAATAAAAAACGTAAGTCAAACAAAAGGTGTTTGAGTCGGCGTTGGAAATCATCGAAAACGCTGATAGCGTATGAATTTTGCATTGTTTTTTTTTTTTACTCGATACCTTTCAGCAAAGAGTTAATAATTTTTGAAATTTTGAAACATTTTTGGCCTGATTGATTTGTAGTTTTTGTTTTCTGCGATATTTGTTTTTATTTTTTCTCATAATACTTCTCTCTTTTTTAAGCTTTATTGTTATTTGTCACTAGTGTCTCTTTTGAAGCTTCTTTTTCCTTTGTATTTTTTGATACAATTTTGTTTTTTTTTCTCTTTTTGTAAAGGTTAAGGGGAGCTCACCAACCTGTGACCCCCAGCCGTCAGGTTGACCCGGCGGCAGGGCGGCTGGATGGCGAATGAGGGTGTGGTAGTAACAGTTGTTGTAGTAGTAGTAGCAACAGCAGTAGAAGGCACTTGGGTCTAAGGATGTGGTGGGGGGTTGGGGTGAGGTGCAGGGTAGGGCGATGGAGTAGTTGACAATTTTCGGGTTTCACTTAAAATTGCTAGTAATTTTGTATTTCGATTTTCAGATTTTAAATAAATTTCAATTCTTAAATTTAAAAATGAATTTTCAAATAAAAAAAAATAAAAAATGTCTTTTACTTTTAAACCAATTATTGTCTTTGATATATGTTTTGATAGCTCGTTTGTGTTAGATGATAATGAAAAATGTGTTTCGATTTGATTGCAAACTGAACTGGGATTGCTTAGCGGCCTTCGGCGAGAAAAGCTGCTTGGCAGATCTGTATACCAATTGGTTCCAACACGACCACACACGATTGTGATAGCGAAGACACACATACTCCCATATTATATATACATATGCTAATGCTAAATACGCTCGGATGCGACTTGGATGGACTCATTGTGTACTTTCAACATACCTGTTACATACAATGTACTTGCAACATCCATAATTATAGTTGTGGTTTATAGTGGTTTTCAAGCAGTTTCAAAATATTTAATTTTAGTATTTTAAGTTGATATTCAAAACATGTGGTAACATTCTAAGTTAGCTAGTAATGGTATGTACGTATGCATGATTTTAAACAAAACTCTTTATTTGCTAATTAATACTAGATTAACAATACGTTAATATATGTATATGTATATGTATATGTATATAAATATATTTATTAGTATACGATTTTATTAAAAACGAACACAACTGAAGTAAAAAGTATCTCGATCGCTTAAATCGCTTAAAGTGCCTAAGCCTAGTTGAATATAAAATAGTCAATGACAAACATATATTGTATAAAGTATTTACATGTTATGGTTATACCGTTAATTTCCATCTACATTCGTAGTACATCCCTTTCACTGCGTAGATCGATCGGTCGGTCGGTCGGTCGGTCGGTCGGTCGGTCGGCCTTTGTATGTGATTTTTGTGGACGTGCATTATACTTAAGTTTTCCATTAAATGTATGATTTCTATTTTTGCTTTTTGCTTTGCTTTTCTTTTCAATGTACAAAATTCATAGCAAATAGGCGGATTAAAAATATCTAAGGCGTTACTTCTGTTGTAAGTTTGAGAACATTAAAGCCATTTCAGGGTACGCACCTTTGTTTACAATTATCAAAATAATGCGCGCTTCTTGTTGGTAAGGGATCTGTGCCCCGCGAGACGTCTTGCTTACTACGACTACACATATTTTAATTTTTCTTCGTCTACAGCTTCACTTCTTGTTTCCTATTTGTCCTGTCGGACATACCCCAATGCAGCATATGCCACATGTGTCTGAATGCGTGGAGGTATGTATGTACTATTTAGTTCCGGTCGCGTCTGCGCCTGAACGTGTTCTAATTCTACTTATTCACTTATTTAACATAGGCTAAATATTAACGAGCACCTGAAAACATAACAATTTCACCACACCTGCTTCTAACATCTACAACATGAGGCGCTGGTGGCAGGCACCCGCCTTTTGCGTTCGCTTAAAAATTTATATTGGTCAGGTAGTCAAAGTACATGAAACCCTATGAGGATGAGCGATGGTTGACCGGCGCATAGTAGGAGTTATGCATCACGGCCACGCTGGCTAAGCCCGGTGACTGGGCCATATCAGCGCCGCCGATGGTCTCCTGCTTCGGCTGTTTCAGGTTGCGATGGTAGATGCTCTTGTGATTGCGTAGACTGTTCAACGAGCTGTAGACACGCTTGCATATGTTGCAGACGGGTTCTTTGGTCGGACGCATGTGCACGTTCTGTATGTGGCGCTTGAGGCGGGTTAGAGATGACAGATTCTTGTTGCACGGATCGCAGCGAAATTCGTCAGCGCCGCCACCGCCGCCGCCTCCGACGCCCGAAGTGTTCAGACTACCGGCGGAGGTGTTGGCAGCCGCGCTGCTGGACGCTGCCGCCATGTTGGCCATAGCGGCAGCTGCAGCGGCGGCGACAAACATTTGCGACTGCTGGACGGCGCTGGTGGCGTTGCTAAGGCCGCCGTTGCCATTGTTGCAGCCATTGCCGGTATTGCTCCCAGAGTTCTGGCCGTGTTGATGCTGCTGCTGCTGATGGTGGTGGTGGTGATGATGGTGCTGGTGCTGGTGCTGGGAATTGGCCTGCATGAGTGCGGCGGGCAAGATGTTGGATGTATTGTTGCTCGAGGTGCTGCCGCTGGCACTGTTGCTGCTGCAATTGGCGCCACCGCTGCCATTGCCATTGTTCGAGACACTGCAGTTGGCGGTGAAAGTAGTGAGGTTAAGGCCACAGATACTTGAGGCTGCTGGCCGTTCGAAGGGGGGATTATCGCAATTAAGTGGGCGAGCATTTGCATTTGGTTCGGTGTAGCGATGGTCGGCATAGTTGTTGGTGATTTTACAGTTGAGCATGTTGTTGTAGTGAATGGATTTGTGGCATAGGTTTGTTGTAGAAGTGGAATTTGCCGTCAGTTGACCTGACGACAATGTGGAAGAAAGTCATAAAACGTTGGATTAGCCCAAAAGACAACAGTCAGTTCAGCGAGTTAGGTATTAACGATTGGAAGAATAAACTAATGGTAACAGTAACGGTAACGGTAACTACGAATAATCTTTAACAAATTTAGGAGAAACCGAATGGAATTTCGACTGTAAATCAAACGATTCTCTATGAAAAATTCTCTCTTATTTTCTCTTTGAATTTTTGCTCTTCTCTTTTGAGTTTTGCCTTTACAGCTGGTTGATTCAGGGCATTACACAAGCCACCGCCGTTACGGCTACGAAATTTAACTTTGGATTTATTTATTTATTTTAAATTCTTCTGAGAATTCTTTATTCTAATTTATAAAGACTAATGTTGTATTTGCTTGTAAGCTATGAAATGCTGTGCTGTGCCGACCACTTTGTAAAGGTGGACAAATTTATTTCTTCTTTGATTGTTTGCATTCCTTAACTCGAGCCTACGGGGAGTGGGTGATGGGAAGGGGTGTGCAAATTTGTTGCAGTTCACGCTTATCGAGTGTCAACTGTACTTCGAACTTAATTTCACTTGAATATGTTTTTTCGTGCTCGTAGCTATTTCAATTGTATTGAGTCGAGGCCATATTTAAATTTTACATGAAATCCGTTTTGAAATTTCACCGTTACTAAATTTTACTGTTTCGTGTAAATCAGATCTTCAATCAGACTCTTATTTTCAGTTTCATATTATATTTTGCATTTGTGCTTAACTCATTGGCTGGTGCAATTTAAGAGAAGGGGTGGAATTTTATTTTTTTTCCTCAATTTTTGTTAATAAGTGGTATTTTGTGTAGCGTGTGTATGTGTTCAACACCATCACCATTGTGTGTGTAGTGGAGTTTGGATTGGGCAACTGGTGGCAATCACCTGAGGTTACTTCTTCAAATAGATACGTGTCGGTAGCATGGCTTTGGCAATGCCTCATAGTTCTTGCGATTCAGCGGGTAACATAAGTTAATTAAAATATTCAAAACCACTTGGGATTTGGCGGGGCGATTGAGTTGAAACTATTTTGCATTCGGTTAAATTTAGTTTGCATAGTTCTCCTTTCGAATCGTGTGTGTTTTTTCTTATCTTTTTTAATTTTGGTTTGAGTGGGAATGCGGGTGCTGTGGGGTCGGGGGCTAGGGGCAGGAAGTTGGGTGCTTTCGATTTACGACTTCAAATTAGCTACTTATTTTACATTACAATTTACAAACATGAAGCTGATATGAATATAATGCAGTCCTAAGAATTACAGTGTTTGTTCCAAGAAAAAATTACCAATAAATACCGAATATGATTTCGACTACCAAAAGTACAATGTTGACGCATCAAAGCACGTCCAACATTTGGCTACCAAATTATTTCGTTTTTAATTCCACTGCCGATTGACTATTCGGTGGCGCGATCAATTTCTTGCCGAATTTGTTAGTGTACGTTCAGCTTTAGCGTACAGTGTGAGCAGAACATTCGCGAAGTACGGCGTTCGTTTCTATACTTCGGTTGTTCAACTTATGTTGTTGTTGGTTATTTTTGACATTATTTGTGGTTTTGCCTCGTTTTTTAGTGTAAATTTAAAATGTCCTCCTACCAAAGTGTCCATAAATCAATTAATACTGATATTGTTGCGCTTGATTTTCGGTACTTAATAGTGTGTGTTTGTTTTTAATATAATAATAGTTGTTGTTGTAAGCCTTACATGACTAGCCAATACAAAATATAAAAGTATAAGACATAACTTAAGCCATAATAATTTGTGTGGAAGTAAAGTTCGGAAATTTGGAAAAGATGCGATTGCGCAACTCGCGCTCAGCGTTGGACGAGTGAACACACCTCAAGGGATTTCATTTCATGAGAAATGCCGAGAATTTTTACGTGTCCGTTTTTCGTTCGGTCTGTGTGAAAGAGACTCCTCGCTTTCAAAACTGAATTCCGAGTCAAGTCGGACCGCGTGAGTCTGTCTGTCTGTGTTTCGGTGATTGGGCGTAAAATTTTTACAGTTAAATCTTGCGTTATTCTGAATTGATTCCCATGCAAATTTTCTCAAATAGGTTGATGCTGATTTTGCTCAATTTTGATTGTTTTCTTTGTTGTTGTGTTTACTTGAACAATTTTGTGAGTTTCTTGTGATTTTCGCTTAAATTTAACCGTTTGGTGTGTATAATAGCTTCCAATTCGAAATGCAAATACTTAATGATAACTTAAAATTTAATTTTTACAATTTTGTCGTGGGAATTTCGAAACTTAAATCTACAGAAAATATATATCGCTTAACTCCACCAATCATATATGTATGTATGCGTGTGTATGTAATTATGTAATTTTCGATAGCTTAAATAATATGTACTTTGTTTGTGTATGCTGCTGTCACTAATCATAAACTTCCATAGAATGGACTATGTATGTGTGTGGGTGTTTCTATTTCTTTGCCTGAATGTCTTGATAAGAAGTAAATGCTTTGTTTTTGTACTTCATAATCTCGGCTTCATGATTAGTCATTAAATTAAGCGCAACATATGATTAGTAAAGTAGCGTGTTGTTTGTTATTGTTGTTATTATTGTTGTAGTGGTTAGTTTGGAGCTTAAAGCAAGCGTTCGGTGTGATGTGTGGGAATGTTGGAAACGCATTCACAGGTGGTGTGGTTAATTGTGTGTGCTTGTGTGAGTGGTAAAGAGTGGTAAAGAGTGGGTGCGTGAGTGGGTTAGTGAATTGGTATGGACCCTGAGAGCGTGTGTTAGTAAAGAGCAAGTGTGAGTGCGTGTGAACGTGGATCTTCGAGGGGTTGCACTTGCAACAACAATTGTTAGATAATTTAGTTTTTTGTTCTTGTTTTTGCGTTAACTGCACTTATTGCTGCGAAGCAGTTATTTTTATATTGTAGGTGTATACATATGCTTATGTATGCGTGTTCGTGTTTGTGGGGCTGTGTGGTTAATAACAATTATTTGGTTTGTTCTCGTTCACCGCCGGGGGGTTAACGGTTTTGAGCAAGGAAATTCGCATCGACTAATATTTTCGAGTGCCAATTTGTTGGGGGCGGTTTGGGGCGTCGATGGGGTGGAAGTGCGAGGTTAGCTGGTCCTTTACTCTAACACGCTTGCTTCAGTTTACAGCCAATCTTTAAAGCTTTGCAAACAATTCATTTAATTTAATAAAAAAAAATTTAAAACAAAAAAAATAACATATTTTGTGCCTGCCTTTGTTTTTATATGTTGTGCTCACTCTTGTATTCGTACGAAAATAAGTGCGCGCCGATTTGCACGCATTAGGGTGGTTCATACGACCTGTTCTAGTGTTCGCCATACACACACGTGCATATGTATGCATTTTCGTAAGTATCTCCTATACATATGTACGCATTTATTTATCATATATAAGATATATTGCACAAGAACAGTTAATGTCTTTGAGTTAGTTATTAGGGAGCAGGATGTTACCATCAAATTGCAACACTGAATTAAATCACAACGAAAATTTGTATGAATGATGATGTAAGCAAAACAAAAATAACGGAAAATATTGAATATTAAAAACATGTATGAAACGCAAAAGGCGATCACTGTACAACAAAGCTGTATGTGTTAATGGGAAGTGCGGCTATCTTTTGCCGCCGGCACCTTCCCTCCTCATTTCACAGCAATTTTAATTAAACAAACAAAACATTTAGAATAACAAGTATATACTTTTAGGCATAACCTAAGGGTTAATAAACGTTCAGTATTGCATTTGTAATAATTTCGAAATCAAAATGCGTTCGCTCTGCTGACACATAGTTTTCTATAGCAATTATATACTGATTAAAACACACATACATGACGTAAAATTTCCATTGTAAATAGTTAAAAGTGTGTGGTTATGTGTGTGTGGGTTTGAAATTCAAAGCAAAATGGTAACAATTATCACATTTATTTGGAACGAAAATTGAAACACACTTGACTCATGGCTTCAAAGCAACGCTTTTCAGTTCAAACATCGAAAAATAAAAAGGAGTTTACTTAAATCAAAAGTTTCTCTAATTAATTTGGCGCCTTGTTGTTGGCCGGCTCAATTCATACGAACAAATATTTATGTATGTAAGTCTAGTGGTGTACAAAATAGGCGGAATACGTGTAATGTTGCGAAACTAAACATTCAAAACAATATATATGTGTGTGTATGTACGCGTGTGCGCAAGTTTGTACAGAACACAAAAGTATGCAATTACAGTTAGTAAAAAATTGGTAACATAACGAAAACATATACAACGAAAAATGTCGAAAATATCACAAATATTTATATTTACTCTTAGGCACGTACGAATATGAATGAGTAAGTAAGAGGAGAAAATTTTCATTTCTTTATATTTCCATAAAATACGAATACAAAATTAGCACACAAAAACAAATATCACGGAAAATATATATTTGGGCTTTTCACTCAACGCCGATGCTGCCGCTCTTATGCGGAGCAGCCTTGCTAAGCAAATGATTCCGCTTTGGAAGCGCGCGAGTTTCGAACACTTGCTGACCTTTCAATATTTTGTTTGCGAATTTCATACTCTGTTTATATTGATCTTTCTATTGCTCGCGCGTAGCCTACAAACGTTGGCGTTGACATTCGGAGAGGCTTTCGGAATGATTGCGAACCGCGTGTTTTGCAAGGGCAACGCGTTAATACTTTTTGTGAACGGAATGCAACGAGGACGGCTTATTATTTAAGTCTCGTGAAGACTGCTTTTTACACTCTTTAAACCTTATAGTAAAATGACCATAGAGACGACTCGTGTCGTGTGGATGAATGAGCGAAGAAGGGGACTAGAAGCAGAGGCGTTTGAGCACCAACGCGAACAACCCAACACACAACACTTATCGAGCGAGCAGCAACACACACGTACAAGTGTGCAGCTTTGGAGTCGCTAGTGTGCGTAAGTGTTTGTGTGTGTGTGTGAGTGTTGGTTTCTAAATAAACTACAAATGAACTTGAATTAATTCGCCGAAAGTGTGAAACTTGTTGCGCGGCAGTTATGTGTTGTGTTGCCACAGCTTAATTAGTCGTTAAAACGCCTGTGTGTATGCAATAAATTTGGTGCGAACGCTTTGAAATATTGTATGTGTGCGCTTGTGTGTGCTTAGCTAATCAAAATTGAAGTTAAACGCTTTTGCGCCGATTAACGCAGACATAAAAGCAAATGCCGACGCCACATACGCCACAAGTCTGCTCCAATCGGCTGGCAGTGTGTGGCAAGTGTGAAGCGTAAAGCGTAAAGCGCAAAGCACCAGTAGCCGCAAGCCACAGCACCGAACACACATACACACACGCACGTACGCGCACAAAACATGCGTAATCTCTATTTTACACTTTCACCAGCACCGCATTTGCGTTTGCTTGTGCGTTGGCGGGCAAAATTTTCACATTCACTTAAATAGACAAAACTTTTACATTGCCGCACACGCGCTCACATGTGATGTGTATGCCACCGCGCGCGCAGTTGGGGCAAATTGTTGAGGTCGGCCACAACATAAAGGCATCAATTAAAATTTCTCCACACGCTCAACGGCAAATGGGAGCAGATAGTTGTTAAAATCAGGAGGCTAAAGCAGACAGGCAGCCCGTTGTGGCATCAACGCGTGTTGACTGACTGGCTGTCTGCCGGCGCGCTAAGCTAGCGAGTGACGAGCGGCAAGTGCGCGCTAAATAATTGATGAGCCTGTGGCAAGGCACACATGTGGAATACATTCGGAGCAACTCCGGCATATATTAGGGAATTGCGCGGTGCCGGGAGCAGCTGGCAGCCTGCTAAGATTTGAAGTGCGGAAGTGTTGTTTGCCAGTTATTGCCATCATCGATGGGGCGCTTGTGGTTATTATTGTTGTGAATTGCGCTTTGTTTGTGTTATTGTAATGCGGCAAACCGGTTAATTAATTCGAGCACAGTCAGCTGATTGCTTGGTTCTTTGCCAGCGCTATTCTCTATTGCAATGGTGAATTTCGGGAATTTTTCAAACGCGCTTGGCTTCGCTTCTCTTCCTCTTCTTCACTTTCTCATTGTTACAGTTATATATTTTTAAATATTAATTATTGACTCTACGCTCTATGGTCCTTTTACCATTCTACGCTCATGAAGGGGATTCAAATGAAATAAGTATTTACCATCGAAACAATCAAATAAGAAAGAAATTTTCTGCTGCTTACGTAATTCTCTTTTTCTTCTCATTTACCAACCAAATACTTAGCGACTTAGATGATCTTAATTCATGAGATTTATCTGTTTTTAGTTCAAAGTGCTGGAAACCGAAGGAAAATGCCGGTGAACGCAGTGCTCCAGAAGCGGTGCACCAAATAACTGATGAATCTCATACGGGAAAAGTGAGTGTGTGCTGGAGGCATTTGGAACTGTTTATACATATGCTGTGGCATGTATAGATGGGTATGTATGCATGTGGAAATTAAGTTGAATTGGGTAATTAAACACCAAAGCGATGAGTTATGGCGAACAAATTCAATTTGCATTGACTTCCATCGAGAGTTCTCGAGAGAGTGCTTAAATTAGAGGTGAAATTGTTAGGAGATGTGCATTGAAAATCTAGTAAAAGTCTACGAGATGAATTGGTGCATAAATGAAGCGTGTAGCCACCTTAAAATTTAGAAAAAGTCTTAATATTTCTTCCTTTGCCACTGCGTTCCAGGCATTTTTATATTATATATATGTATATATTTCTATTTTTTCATATATTTCGGAAGTTCTGTTTTATATTTTTTTCTGATTCCCTAGTTTCTTTCGAGTTTTCCTCACAAAGTCGGTTTAAATTAAATAAATAAACCAAAAGTTAAATTAATGAAAAAAATTAACTGTAATTATCATGTAAAAGAATTTTATGGGTTATTGCAATTTTCTCAAAAATTTTCCGTAGTTATAAATGTAATAAAACATAATTAATTAATTAATATTTGCATTTGATGTAAAAATGTAAAGGAATGAATTTGAATTGAAATGTTCGGAAAGAGCGAGTAGTAGTATGTATGGAAGCGGCGTACTCACCTTGCGGAGAAACTGATATTTCGGCGGCTGACTGTAGTTGCGAGTTAAAACCTGAAAGTGAAAGGTAAAAAATTTGAAAATTTCTGCAAAATTTACAACTCCGAAAGGTAGGTTCTTTAGTGCGAGCTTAAAAGCTTCACAGCACCAGACTGAGCTTTTGTGTAAGGTAAGCTTTCGAAAGGTGTGAAAGCTCGAGTGCAGCGCTAACCTTCACTCAAACAGCACTTACCAGCTAACGTGGCAGGATCTAGACCGCTCATGGGAAAATTGAAGGCGGCCGGTGAGAATAATTTGCTCTCTGCCGGTGACATCAGATATGGGGGTGGAGGATGTGTTGGCATGTTGTTATCAATCTCCTCATCGTTTCCCGAACTGTTGTATAAATTGCCGATTAGTTTATAGTTAGTAGAAGTCGCTGTCACCGCTTTTACTCACCTCAAAGAACCTTTGCCGCCATCGCCGCTGCTTGATCGGTTCGCTTCATGCTCACCGGTGGAGTCGTTACTGTGCTCATCGACTACTGTCGGATTGTTATTCGAGCATACTAGTTCCATGGGTTCCGATTTGACATCGTCGACGGTGCGTGTAAGCGGTGAGGAAGTTAAGCTACTACCTACTTTGTCATTATTTGCGATACCGTTTCCGTTGCCAGTGTCCGAGTTGCCATTGCCACTATTACCGTTATTACCAGATGGTCCATTACCTAAAAATGATAACATTTGTTAGACTTCATGTCAATTCTCTTCCACTCTCCTTTTATCGCTCTCTATCTGAACCACACACTTACGTTTGTCTTCCTTCAGCGGCGGTGTGTTGTTATTGTTGTGCTTGATGGTTGAGAAATCGGCCGGTGTCAATTGGGGTGATGCGCTGCGTTGATGTACTATTTCGGGACTATTGTTGTTGCTAGACGGCAAACCGTTGTCGGGTCCTCGCAGGCGTTTCATGGCATTATTCGAGTCCTCGGCCGATGGTGTTGAGTTGTTCCTCTCGCGACGTAGCATGGCCATGCTGCGCTTAAACAACTGGCTGTTGATGTGTGTGGATGCCAATGGCAGCTGTTGGGATGGTGGGGGTGGCGGTGGTGAGCCGCTGTTGCGTGGATATAGCGGCGGCTCATCGAGCAATGTGTGGTGTGAGTTAAGTGGAGTGCGTGTGGCATTAGCGGCATTCGCCAGATTTTGTATTTGAGCTAATTGCTGTGGGATGCAAGCAGAAATGTATTTGTGAAAACGTCAATAAACACCTTTATCGCTTGACTATGTGAACTTACACTATGGGTTTCCTCGGCCTGCTGTTGAGTGAGACCCGAGACTCGAAGTACCTCTGCCGTCTTAAGAAAGGACTGCAAAGACTTTTGATGCACGTTCACCTCACCGTGATATATGAATTCCACCAACGAGTGTAGATCGAGAAAGTTGACATCCTGGAGCAGGATCACCGGATGCTTACAAGGTGTACTCTGAAAGAGACAAAGAAAATGGGAAATTAATGAATCATTTGATGTCACACTCATTCTGTGGATGAGTGTCAGTTGTAAGGTATTATAAAAATTAGTAAAGTGGGAGTGGTTTGTGGACACTTCAAGGTATTCATCATTTGTTTGTGACAGCCGCATGATTTGAAGTTGGCAAATGCTGCTGAAGTGCGACGCACAATTAATCTGAGTAGACAGCCACATATGTAGATGGCATGTGCATACATATAAACATAATACATACTTGGAGTGAGTGTATGTGCTTTTGCTTTTATTCAATTGGCGCGTTTTGAAGTAGTTTTGAAATGCACAAAACCTGCGAATGTGTGCGTGAGTATGTAGCACTTCATGGTCATGGCGCAACAACAATACAAATAAGCTGAAGTACCTGATTTGTGCGTGTCTTGTTTGCTTAACGATGAACACACACACGCGCAAAGGTATGTGAGCATAATGCGCCAGTGTGCGATCACTAATGTGCTTCGCTTTTTGCTTCTGCCATTGGCAGCGTTTGCAACGATTGTGTGACGACAGCCTCATCCGAGGTAAGCAGAGGTGAACACGAGGGGCCTGACGGTAGAAGTGTAACCAAGGTACTTGCTCGCATAGGAGCTTTAGGCTGCTTGCGCAAAATCACAAACTGGCTATTATCGCAGCCGACTAGGGCTGTCATGTCTACGCTCTGTTCCCTCCGCTACCCGCAATTGTGTAAATATGCATGAGTATATGCAGCTCGTCACTTGTACTGCCAACAGTTCACACGAAACGCGCCTATCAGCACAGCAAAGCGCAGTATTTGGTAGCTACCTTATATATTTACAAGCCATATACATTTACATAGTGTATATACACATTATGTATATTTGCAATGCACGCTCAACTTAATAGCAGCCGCAGTGATCGGTCCCATCGCACTCGGCGCAGTTGCAGCAGCGCTGCCTCAGCAAAAACTGCAATTGAACTGCACAAATAGCAACAACACACATCGAACACTTGGCAGCGATCGCTGTTGCATTGTGCCTCGAAATTAGGTCAGCGAATAATGAAAGCATAAAGGCAAAAACTGATGCTTCATTGCGTGTGTGCCAACATATGTATGCATGTATGTATGTAAATGAAGATGTGCAGTAGCAGAGCGCTTTCAAAGGCGAACGACTAACCGAACGCATAATCGACGGCTGAGATAATGCCCTGCCCGACCAGACACTAGTAACTCAGCGACGATCTTGTTGCTCTGCCGCTTCGATCAGTATGCGCCCATCTCTTTCAGTTTATCGCCTATCCACCACTCCCCACCAGCTCGTATTATTTTTTAGCGCTTACTAAGCACACACACACACCCATACATAGAGACTTTTTCGCTCGTTTTGTGCATTTGTATTTCTGCTCGGCGTTTCGCTATTTAATGGACTTCTTGCAAAGGATTGCATCTATTTTTACTGATTTGTGGCACGATCGCCAAGGAGGTAACGCTGTGTGAGCGTGAAGGGGCCGGGTGCTGGTAGAGACGCTCTTAGAGTGTAATGTTGTTGTGTTGATGCGCGCCGCCTTGCAAGTTTGGGAAAATGAGGTCAGCGCAACAGCAGTCGATTGCGAATCTGGCTTAGTATATATTTGTAAATAGGCGCACACGCGCACGCACACCAACGCAGGCGACGTACGAATGCGTGTGAAGTGCATTCAAGCGCCCGTGCCGTGTTTTGTTGTATTGTTTTGCGCACATCTCGGCCTTTGGAATTTATTTGCGATTGTAAATTACCGTTTATGATCTATAGAAAGTGGGACAGCAGCGAGATTGCTTTTTGGGAAACGAATACACACACATATGTACATATATACTCGCATGTTACATATAGTGTGCATGTGTATGTTTGCGTGTAAATGGCATTTGTCTTGATATAATACCAGAAAATAATAAAAAGTAACTTTAAGTAAATAATGAAGCGAAATAATAAAAAGCCACACAAATTACAATGGAATAGCAGTGTTACCAGATGTATAAAAATTATAGGATTTATAAAGCAGCAATAATATTGAAACTTCTACAAGGGTCCGGTCTCCAATAATATTGCAAGAAAGGGTTCTAGGTTCGTTTGAAATATGCGCAGTTTTGCACTGCAGTCTAACATAGCCGCAGAGTTTTGGATCCTACAGACTATCCGGTACGCAATAATGTTATTAGGGGCCACAAAGGAGCAATCATATCTAGGAATAAGTTAAATTTAACCAAGCGCAGAGTACAGCTCGACCCAGCTGTCTCGGCGAGCCAAAAATAATGGAATTAAATATGGCCGAGTGTCGCTTCACAATTCAGTTTGTTTTGCTTGTTTGGATTGCCGAACTACACCGATTTGTAGTTAAAATGAGGCGAGAAATAAAATGAAAAATGTTCAAACAAACAACGCAAAACGTGTGCGAGCCGCTGGACGAAGCGACACGAATTCAACTAACTTTCTGGCTTCTTTTGCCGTTAGCCGTCACTTTGTTGCAGGGTGTGACTGAGTGTTTGCGACTTATTTAAGTGCCACTAGTGCATCGGCCATTGTTTGGCGCCTGTTTTTGTACCGTTTTGTGTAATTTCGTATTTGTGCATTTTAGAGCTTTAGTTCAAATGCTTTTATGCCAAATTGCTGCACTACAAGTGCGTCGGTTGCCTGGGCCTATCGCTATTCGCTGGGTGCGCCAGTGCTGAGCGCTGCCGTATTGCAGTTTAAACCTAATTAAAATAATGCAGCAGTTAATTAAATATTTATGCACCGAGTGGATACTTTAGCCACTTTCTAGCCACTTGAATCCGACGCCACTAACCCCCGATGCCACTCGTCGCCAGGCGGCAAAGCGTGTTATGTTGTAGCGCCCAGTGCTGCTGGGCAGAGGTGTCATTTGGATGCGGACCAATGTGACAGTGGGACAAAATGAGAGAAAATCCAACATGAAAACAGCATGAGGAGATTATTTCCAAATATTCCTCAACCATACTCCAAGAGGACAACTAAACAGAATATCTATATAAATTTTTCTAGTAGTGAGTACGTCTTTACTAGATTCTAAGTACAGTCACAGAGGACAATCGTTGCTACGAAAAGCGCCCCATTGCGCAAAGGTTTCTGGTCGCTTGTTTGTTTTTATAACGGTAACGTATAGTAAATACAAAAACAGCAAAAGCTGTCACTTCTAGTGCCAATAAAGTTTTCCCTACCAAGGCTGGGTTCATTACTTTTGTTGCCATTGTCCGAGATACAGCCACTACCCTGTAATCTTGTGCGCCCTGCCCTCCCCCTCTTTTCTACTGCAATTGTTGTGCATTTATTTTGCTATTTAGCAAATTAAATGTTGTCCCTTCTCATATTGTAGTGCCTTCAATTCCCCGTGGCATGAGTGTGTGTGTATGTGCGCAGTGTCATGACTTGTTCGCTCTTATTTGAAAAAGTGTGTTCTTCACTTTGCTTCGCTTCACTATTTTTGCATAAGTAGGCAGGCTGCCACTGGCCTAAGTGCTGACACTGCAATTGACTACCATTTTTGCGCTGATTTATTTCATTTTTTCGACTTTTCGACGAGTTGTTAATCAGCAGTTGTGCTGTTGCTATATTTTGCACATGCAAAACTTTTAACAATTTAGTGCATGCTTCTTTGTATAGTTCTTTCTTTGAGTTTCTTCTGCATTCAATCGTTCCGCCATAGATCTAATTTGAAGGCAATGATTAACTTGGCAACGGAATAGTCAACTTGGCGATACTTTGGACAATTGTGACTTATATACTACTTTTACGGTTATTATACAACTTAAATTGATTTATTGTGACAAGTTCCGTTACAGCGAGTTTGGCGCTTGGAGGTGAACTGCGATTCGTAATTAAAATTAATCCACATTTGTTTGAGTGATATTCTATAACATAAGGGTAAATGATAACAGTAAAGGCGAACCAGTCACCAGTCGTGTGAGAAAATCGAATGTAAATATGTATGTATGTATGTAGATATATAATTTTAGGTTTAAGTCATGAGTTTATGTAAATGTTATATTATGTTCTGTTCTGTTATGTTATGTTATGTTGTGTTATATTATGTTATGTTATGTATGTTATGTTATGTCATGTTATGTTATGTCATGTTATGTTATGTTATGTTATGTTATGTTATGTTATGTTATGATATGTTATGATATGTTATGTTATGTATGTAATGTTATGCTATGTTATGTTATGTCATGTTATGTTATGTTACGTTATTATGCCGTCTTCCGTCGATTTATCCTATTGCTTTCTTCCGGTATACTAAAGACAAGCTATCCCTCGTATATAAAAATATTTTGAAAGCAAGTTTTATTCGAGGGCAATAATTTTGCTAAATCTAGTTCATTTAATTAGACCCAGTACTTTACAAGCGAATTTGCATACAAATGCTACGCTAATATAATGCAAATATGAAGTAGGGAATGTGAATGTGAACGCATTGCAGCAACGTTTGTGACCTTTTCTTCAGAGCCGTACGTGGAGTCATTAAATCACTTTTATTGCAGACGAACTTTTGCGTTATTAAATTCTTTGCAAACATTTTTAAAATTCTGTTTATTGCTATGCCCCTTTATCACGACGCTTTTCAGCACCGCCCAGTAGACATTACTTGCTTACGTGCGCACACACATGCACACGCATCGGTGCTTATGTAAAGTATCTATGTGTTTATGAAATAAAAATAATTCAGCAATTCATTATAAGTTGCATGCGAGTCGAATGCGGCTATTGCTTTATGTGTATGTATGGGAGTGTGTGTGTGCTTGCGTCACATTAGACAAAACGGTAAATGGCCAAAGACAGATCCTCGTACGCCTACCAGCGCTCTTGCCGCCACGCCCCGCTTCGCCGAGCACTTTGCTAGTTATGTCCTTTCGCCGCAGAATTTGTTTGTTGCTAAAAACTTTTAACATTGTACATGTGTGTGTGTGAGCGCATAACCGCATAGTTTTCGATTTTCCTTTTTCAAATATTCAGCAAAAAGCCTTCTTCATGCAAATGCACATACTGTAGTGTTTATGTGTGTGTGTGTATGTACGAATTTGCCTGCCCTATTGGTTGCCGAAGTTTTAGTGGTTTTTGTTGTGGTGCGCAAAGCAAACTTTAATGGCAACCTAATTAATAAAACGAATATATTTAAAATTTGAAATTTCCGTGCAGCGATCCTCACCCTACGGCACTCGCCACTTGTAGGCCAAAGTTTTACGATTTGGCAAAGCCGCCGCCGCTCGCCGCTGCGCCTTATTTCTAGTCGCCGTTTGTGTAATTTTTGCAGTAACTCTACTTAATTTGCATCGCTGTGCCATTATTTCATAGCTCACTTTTACCCTAGTCTCCACGCCCCACTCTTGCTGTTGCCTTTGTTGTCGTATTTTGTACCGTTGCATTTTTTGTTAACTATTAAATTTATTTACTAGGTTCTTCTTTGTTTATTATAACGCAACACACACACTTACATATGCGGATGGCGGCTAGGTGAGGCGAGGAGTTGGCGTGTGTGGCGTATTGAAAGAAGTTTGCTGGGATTTTCTTGTCTTTCGGTGGCATTTGCAGGCAAAGTGTGGCACTGCGCCATCGCTAATGGGCCGTGGGCATGACGAATATTTCGCGAGCTCATTATTACTGTTATTATTTGGGGTTTCCAGCTAATGTTTGATGATAGTGATTACTGCCGCGGTTGCGGTGCTGATGGCTGGTGGCGTAGAGGACCTCCATGCCGATGCATGCGGCATAATTTCTATTACGCCCATTCTGCCCATAATACCTCTCCACTGCAGAAGTATCTGAGGCGGCGTATGTTGTATGCGTTTGTGCTTTACAATGCAAAAGAATTTGTTGCTATTTTCGGGGTCACCCACTGAGAGCTGGAGTCTCTTGTTGTTCGCAAGGGGATTGGCACAAGAACGGTTCAGTGCGAGTTTTGCCTAAGAATTTACCAGTTGCGTTTCCACCAACTGCGGCAACTCTTGGCGAAATAACAAGAACCACGTCACGCCGCACCGCCGCCCCGCCTACTAACATCCGCCACAGTGAGCGCTTGATTCGCCTAATGCATTTTGAATATTCGCCGGCATTGAGACATTAAACTCTACGAAGTTGGCTGTTTGTGGCGGTGGCGGAAGCGGAGTCAGCGGGGAATGCAGTTTGTTGCAAGTATAGATTGCGGAAGTGTGCACGCAATTGTGGCTTTGAGGCAAACAAAAGGGTTAGGCTGTGGCACCTACAAGCATTCCACGCTGTCATTCCATACACGTGAATGTGTGCGTGTGTGTGCATACTGGAAACCGTACAACATGACACAAAGCGGAAACTTTTTGCCACTGAGCTGCCAACAGCGTCAAATAATAATCGTTAGCAAATTTCCGACATTGCGGTTGCATGCCGCACATGTGCATTGCAGACAAAATGGCTCACTCCACACACACACAAACACATTAGTTGCCTCTAAATTCAACTCAAATGCAGAATTGCTCACTTGGCTGCCGCATAAGCATTTGGGCGTTGCACGTTGGGTGTGGCAAGCACTGTGTAGACAGATTGTACGAGTATGTATTTACCGAGTTTGAAGACCACCCAACGGACTCAAGTGACTTGCTACAAACACAGATATATGCAGTTTGTTATTTTAATTGAAACTGCGGACTAATTTCATTCTATTGTGGTTGCACGTTTTTGTTGTTGCAGCAAGCAAACATTTATGCAGTCTATTTGATTTGTGTGACTGCTGGTACCTCGCTATTGCATGCGCCACAGTTGCGTGTTGTGGCAATTGTTTAATTGTATTTTTATTGTCCCCATTGTTGTTGTAGTTGTTGTTGAAATCTGCAAATGACTTGTGTGCATAATAAGTCAACATTTTACCTGTCTTGCACCGAGTTTAGAGTCACTCTCAAATAAGTAGCCGTGCAAGTGCCACACACACACATAAACAAGCACACTGGAGTTAACGGTTATATGCATCAGTGTGCACACATACGAATCCGAAGATACTCATATTACCTTAGTGCAGATCTGTGCTTTCATTGTCTTCCAGCAACCGCGTAGCGCTGCCACATCGCACATAAGTAGGTCACATCGTCATGGCAGAGGCAGCAGAAGCCCGCAATCTGCCTTAGCACATACTCAATGGCTCTCCGCCTATATAATTATGCATCCTCTGCGCTTTTCCCCTCAGCTTCCCGTGAGGGGTTGGGTCGGGAAGGCGAAAGGGTTTGTCACTGCAGCCGCATCTTCTTCTCTGCTCCTTCTTTCATTTTATCTTCACATTCTTCCCAACTTTGCTTTTCTTGTTTCCTCTTCGCCAACGTTTTTGTGCGACTGATCTTCGACCGATTTGCTCTCTAGCGGCTGAGGTGTTTCCTCTCCTTCGCGATATTCAGGGTGAGCCAGTTTGCATTCTGCCCTTGCATTTTCGCACTATATTTCTTCCATCTACATTTTATCGCATTTTCTACTCATAAAACGATAAAAATTGCAATTTACGCTTTATACTTATATACACATGCGTTTCCCTTGCCCCTCGCAAGTTTGTCTTATGTGTGATTTTCTGTTTCTTATGTTTGCTCAGCCTTTGGCAAATACATACGAGTGAACATTGTGCGACTTTGCCTTTGCTTCTGTATTCGTTTTCACCGCTCCACTTGGCCCCGTCATTAGGTAGTGCAATCGCCGCTTTTGCTTTATTATAATATTTCGATTTCTTTACACGTTCTCCTTTACAAGTGCCTTTGCATGGCAAATGAACGCACTAATGTTTGCTCAACTTATGTATATAAATATATATGTATATATATATATAGTTATATACATATATACCATATATGTAGTATATGTATGAATGTGCCCTAACTAATAAAAATTTGTACTTTATGTGCGAAGTGTCCTCGAAAAAATATATACGAGTGTGTGAGTTGGTCATTGCTTGTTGAAGCCGACGACGGCGATCGGTGACTGTGAGAAAGCTATGCCAGCAAATATATTAAGACAAAGTAACACACTTCAGTTTCCGTGCGTTAGACTTTTCAGTTTTATGCCACATCTGAACGCCCTGTCCGAGAATAGTATTAATCCTTGACAAGAACAGATACATAGTATATTGGAGACTCATATGATTATACCCTGTTCAATGCCACGATGTTTGAAACGCCAAAAAGAAACGTATAAAGTCGATTTAGCCTTGTCCGTCTGTATATAGGCGAGCTATCCCTTCGGTTTCTGAAATATCGATTTGAAATTTTGGTCGGATCTTTTTCTTATCAAGAAGCTGCTCATTTGACAGAACGACCCTGTGGCATATAGCTGTCGTACAAGCTGATCGATCAGAATAAAGAGCTGGTATGGAACACCCTTTTATTTAAGGGGATCTTTTAACGAAACTTTGCATCGAATACTGTTTGGGCGATGAAGCAATCCCCGAAAAGATTGTTCAGATTGAGTCATTATAGCATAAGGAGTATTTTGTATTTGTGAAGGGTGCATTTGAAGTTAGTGAATAATTTTTATTTTTGACTGATCCTATTCAAGTGATATAAGACGCCTTTGGAATGCATTTGCTGCTCGGAGCGCTTCCATTGCGGTGATTTCATAACAATCCACCTACATTAAGCTGGTTCCTAAGCACCGAGGTTCACAACATAAGTTTTATTTCAAAAACCGCACTACATAGCCCTTGCACTAGACCTTTGGTTGTAGTCTCTTGCAATATCATAAGAAAGTTAAAATGGTGAGCCTCAATGGATACCAAAAAATACCATTGTGGCAGATCATGTAATATGTTAAGAGAAATTAAATTTTCGTCTCTCAAAGTCTTATAAAATCAAATAACCCACAGCATATCTCGTGGGAATTCTTAACCTATAAGTATCTAATTTTTTTGTCATTATTGTCACTCACCTTGAGTAAATCGCGAAAATATGGGCTGCACGCCGACAGGACGACGCGATGCGCTTTGATGCTGCGCCCCTCGCACGCCAGTGTCACATCGACGAAGTCTTCGTCATCGCGCAGGTTCTCAAACGCCGACGTTATGCTGCTTTGGTAGTTGTTCCAGCGCAAACAAAAATGCTGTGTTTCGTCCATCTTCGCGACTGGCTTGACTGTGTCCGTTTCCGTTTCCGTGTCCGTGTATGTGTGGGTGTTGCGTTGGCGCTGTTGAAAGCGTCCCCAAAGACTTGCTTTCACTCTTATGGATATGCTGTTGTTGTTATTCTTGTTGCTGTGACTGCTATTATTTTGAAATTAATTATTTTTCTCCAACTGATTGCAATTGTTTTCTCTTAGTTGTAGTAGATATAATTGTAATGTTATGTTGTTGTTGTAGTTTTTATGGTTGTTAAGAACCGTCTTCTCTAAGTTTTGCTTTTGCTTGTACTTTCCCTTAAGTTTGACTATTTGGGAAGTTTACTTGACTATTTGCGTTTTATGTTTATATTTGTGTAGATATATTTTTCATAAATTTAAATAAACTGCAAAGAGAAAAGACGGAAGTTCAATTAGTAAAATGAACACAGTAAAAGATATCCAATGTATGTTAAAATGTAAAATAGTCAAAATAATCATACAAAAATTGCGAATCTACTGAAAAAATTAATTTCACGGCCCAGGCGCAAGCAAGTGACAAAAGAACCCTCGCTAAAATAAGAGAATGCATGTTAGGCAACAACATCAACTCGTTTACGGAATAACAGAACTTTATGTATTACCAACTTGACGGTATTCGGCTCTAGAATCAGAATCGGCTTCGAATCGAAGTTTATAAAATGTATCTTTGGCATATAGATTCTCCGGAATATGGAAAATGTTTACATATTTAGATGGTGTATGAAGTTGTTTTTGTTCGAAGAAATTTATTTCGAGCGCATCTGCTTCGTGTGCAAGTGTCGCACGTCAAGTGGCTTTAAATAGACCCGCAGATTATAAAACGCCCAAAGTGATAAACAAACAATGCATTCGCCGCGTAGAAAATCAAATTAAAATTCACTTTTAATGGGCATAACAAACAAGTTTTATTTGCGTTGGCCAGTGAGGTTATTGACACTCAAGGTTAGCACTGCTGCTCTTGGCATCCCGAGCGTTCTCTCGAGTGCCAGCCATTTCGTTGAAGTTTTATGCGGATTTATTTTCGAAAAATTCATATATTTTTCTGATTTCTATTGAAATTCAACATTTTATCGCTGCACAGCAAAGGCTGTAGCTTTCACATACATACATAAGTATATCATGCATTTATTTATACGCACACATACAGGCAAGCACTATAAATAATTGTTGGGTTGCAAATTTCGCCAGCGATTTATCAGCATATGGGTTCTAAGTGTGTTTAGTTTTATTCCACTTATTCTTCGGCGATGACTGTTTGTGGGTTTTATGAAAACTAGTCAACAGATTTCTCAGAATGCGATGACCAATCTTTTCTCCAATCTTAGAAGCCGCGAACGACAGCCATTTCTCAAATACGGCTATGTTTTAGATAAAGTTTTGCATTAGTTTTTTACCATATATGTACATTTGTATGTATGTATGTACATATGTATGTAGGTATGCAGTACACACACAAGAATCGCGACCGATATGTTTGAAAGTGAAAAAAGTGTAAGCAAAAAAACCCTACATACGGTCTGATAACCAAGCAAAAGCAATTAAGCTGCTGCAGCTTTCTAAAAGCTCTGCAGTCGCCGCTTCGAAGTGCTCTTGCAAAACGAAAACTATCGCTATTTGTATCTATGTGATACATTCGTACATGAACGCGCTCTGTATCTGCGAGTGAGCGAGTAGTTTTGCTGAGCGCTCGCTTCACGTGTGCTGGCAGTGCAGCAAATGCTGTGCGCTTGCCGATTCGCAAGCCAGTGCGCATGGCAATGCAGTGGGGGAGCGCACGATATGGGTTGCTCGCGCAGTTTGGCACAAAACGCTTGATATTTCGTTGCGTCGAAAATTGAGCGCAAAGAATGCGATGCCTGCCTTTTTGCTGCGCTGCACTTGTGTTGGTGGATTTGTCACAGCAAAAGTTACTGCGGAAAGTTTAATTCGCACAAATACGTAATCGAAAGACTTCTCGTTTACATGATTGATCAGGGACTTAAGTGTTGACTCGACTTAAGTATTTCTATTATTGCATTTAGTATCCAAAACGTTTTCAGTAAATCAAAATAAATGTAAGAAAATTATTGCTTCAATGGAAAGCTTCGTTGAATTGGAATTTGTATATATGTAAATTAAAGTTAGTTTTCTGGTTCAGTGTATCCTTCGCAGAATTCTGCCTACCTGACAGCTGTAGAAGCTTTATTGGTGGCTGCCAATCTTGGCGAACCGATGCACGGTTGAAGGTAACACACTACCGAGCACTTAATAACGCGACCGACGATTAGTGCGACTACTAACTGTAATTACCGAACCCGAATTGTAGTGTTTGTAGTTTTTCAATTTGAATTTGAATACATTTATAAAGTTAAAGAACATATTTTCTGCTTCTAGCACCGTAATTAGCACGAACTATACACAGATATTCGAGGCACTGCTGAGCGGCATAGAGATACCCTTCCTTGGTTTTCATAGGTCGAAAATACGTAAATGCGCTAGGCATAGTTTAATAAAAAAGAACTTCAGAACTTTTTTGATATTTTTTTAGAATAATATGCAGAACTATTCACTTTTGTTCCATCATTCACTTATTCAGTTTGAGAAATCATCAAAACGAATGCGTAGTTGCTATTCACAATAGTAATTTCACTTTTTTGAAAGCAATTTGCGATTTGTTTCCTTTAAGCTAGAGTTTGCTAAGTTTTCACAATTGTTTTAGAATGATCAAGAGTTGTTTGATTTCAAACAGGGATACGCGTTGAATTGTTCTAGCGAGCGACCGACCGACCGACCGACCGTACCGATTGTGACCAACAAAGTACGCGCGACAACAAAATTCAACTGTTGCTTGTGCGGCTGCTGCTTTTGCTGCTACTTCTGGCCTGTCTAGCGACTTTAAAAGCGCATTAGGCAATTGCCAAAAAACTATCCAAAAAATACATGCACAGCGGTGCCGCGGACGGGAGGAGGTTCTGGGAATCGAGAGTTCGAGCGCTCGAGCGCGTCCCGATCGGCAACGAAGCCTCATCAAGAACGCGCGGCCGCGCCAGTCACGGCAGCACACAGCACACAGCACACAGCAAACGCACAACAATGGCATTTGGACGCAGCAGACATACGCGTCGTCGCCGCCATGAGGGTGTTGTTGGCTGCTTAGTATTCGACGCCGCCGTAGTGAACCCCGCGCGCTGCACCGTCAGCAGCAATACCCGTTTGCTCTAGGCTTTTACTAACCGAGCTCTCCCTAATATTAATGCAGCATTTTAATTTTGCTCGGCTAAAGCCGCTTGTTCTGCTTGTTGTTGTGTATGTTTTCGATTAGTCGGTCAGTGTGTTAGAATTCTGCATTTCGCTGTGAAATCGCACACGATGCGTGCCAGTGTGCGGCTCACACACACACGGCGCTTGTACATGGATATAAGGATGAGGCGCGTGTATTAGTGGCAGTCATATCTATGGCTACTCCTCTTACCGGTGGCGTTCGGGTACTATTTCACTTGCATGTGTGAGAACTGTCCAAAATTTGCCAAAAAGGCATTATATGCAAAAAAAACGAGTGAAATAAAAATTGAACAACAACAACAATAGTCACTTGCAGCTATTCCGCATAGTTCACACAACGCGCAGCTGAGAATGTTTCTCACACACACACACACATGGTTTGCTGTGCGGCATTTGCCGTAGCAGTGAAGTGAAAAGCATTTTGCATGTGATTCGAGAACAAACAAAAACAAAGAAAAAACTCATAGCCATACACACAAAATTTATACAAGTACAACGAAAAATTCTGCAGTCAAAAGAGTTATACTTCGAGTTAAAATAAGCAGGGATCGATGGGTTTTGCGGAGTGGGCGCGAGGGCGTACCGGGCGCGGAGTTCCACTGTTTCATAATGAACTAAAACATCTGGGTTGACTAAGAAATACCATTTTTATATAAGTTCATGATCTATATACATATAAATATATTTATATATGTTTACCTCCGTATATACACACTATATGGGTGTAAAATAATTTTTCGAAAATAACAGAAACGTGAACAAAATAGGTAATTGAAATCCTTAAGTAATGGATTTATCTTCATCAATTGGGAACAGCTGATAGATTTGGATACTTAACGAGAGAACTGCCGATAGAATAGTAATTTCAAGCTTAGTTCGTAATTATTTTCGCATTAATATCTGTAGGAATAATTTGTAAGCCGCAGTCAGTACCTCAAACTGCTGAGTGATCTAAACTGCGTCAATCTGTCTCCAATTTAGTTCAGAGAAAACAGAATTTAAAGAAATTACCATTCAATCAAGTATACATATTTTGCTTTTGACGAGTGGAGGAATACTGGAGCTTTAAACTAAAATCAGAGCTGTAACACTATTTAAAAATTAAGGGCTTTTGTTCGAAAATAGTAACTATAAATCGTAACTGGCTTATCATTCGTCAATCTAGCTGTTGGGGAGTAGACTCATTGCGTATGCAAACAGCAGAACAAAGAACCAGCGAAGTTTATAGACGCCAATCAGTACAGCAAATGCTCACATACAAAGACATTTGAATATCTACGAGAATAGTTCCAAACATTTTGCCATACTCGAAAAGCTGTAGGGAAGGCATGCGCGGAGTATAGACGTTATACACACCCGCACTCGTGCAAAGGCAACTGTGTTCTGGCAAAATTTATTGCTTGTTGTGTTTCTATGCCATTGGTGTTGTTATTGGATGTTTGACGGCGCTTGTTTGTTCGCTCATATCCCATTGTCGCCCAACTACCTAGAAATAGCACCGCACATACGAACATCCATAGAAACCGTGTACATACAATGTCTTCACTCTCATGCGAGTGTGTTTGTTGGTGTGCGACGGTCTGTTTGCACTCAACTTCACGTCAAATGCTCGTATATTTCGATGTTTGCTATTTTCAAGGTTAAATTTTAGTTTTGCTCACAAAGAATGAGAAAAAGCTTCTTTATCGTGGTAGTGGTTTGCAGCTGTTTCGTTTTAGTTTCGTTGTAGTGACGCGTTCGGACCCAAAATAAAACAAACTCGCTCGCCCGATGCCAAGCTATTCTCCGTACTACACTATCACTAAATGGGGCACTGGGTAATGGGGTTGGCAGAGTGGGGTAGGGCAAGCGAGCGCACGAGCACATGTGAGCGAGTGCGTGTGCATGTGTGTGTGCAGTGATTGAATATGAGATGACGTGGTTGTGCGAAAATAGTTGCGCGACAAAATAGACAAAATAGTAAGGCAGTGGTTAGGCGGGCTCAAGAGAAACGAAATTTCGCCATAGTATTAAATGTGGCCTTATCTGAACGTATGTGCGTATTTGCAGATAAATATTTGGTTATGGTGTGTATCTAGGCAGCGCGGTTGACGTGCGTGTGGCCGAAGTGCGTATGCCTGTGCGTGCCAAAAAAGGGGCTCGCCTGTCTCGTGAACGCGTAATTTTTCGCATTTTTGCAAATGTGTTTGGAAGCGTGATAGAGTGCGTAGCAGGGAGACCCCAGACTGTTCGGCCTCTTTTTTTTATCTGAGCAATGGAATTAGACTTTAGACAGGTGCGTAATTTGGGTCAGAGAGAGCTCTAATATTAAAACAGTTTCATACATTGAATACACTTTGTATGTAGATAATAACTTTTTATGAGTTCAACTATTCCGAGTTAAACAATTTTTAACAATTCATCGAAAAAAATATAATTTGCATGGGTGTAAGGCCATTAAAAAAAAATAACTCGGGCAGCGGTGCACCTCTACATATGATCCGGTGCAATAATCGTTTTACAATCCACACTCGACATCTCATTGTAATATTCGCTCACTTCTCACCACGTGGCAGGCAGCATGCCAAGCAAAGCACCCCTTTCATTCATAACTTTACCGGTGAAATTCTGCGAAACGAAAAAGCGCACGTAGACTGCTCCCAGACAGCGCCATTCATTGCATTGCCCTCGACGAAGAGTCAGTGAACGAGGCGAGCGAGGCGAGCGAAGCGTCTAATGCGTGACGAGTGCAACACAGCGTGCCACATCGTTGAAAGTGAAAGCTTTACTATTCTACGCAGCCCTGTGATGCTCAGCAAAGAAAAAAGAGAAAAGGCAAAACTAGTCGCACTATAATAGTGGCAGCGCAAAAGCAAAAGTACAAAGAAAGCGCCGGCAACAACCGATGCCGTCACATGGGCGCAACAGCGTGGCTGAGCAGCCAACGGAAATAGAAGAGGAAGGCCACAAACTAACCCTAATGCCGCGCTGTTGTCGGCACGATTTTATGCTCTTATGTGTTTCTATGTGTTTTCGCATGCACAGCGAGTAACCTGCGCTGTCGAATGCGGCTTGTGCCACCCATCCGCCCAACGTCATTATCATCGCCATCATTCGCCAGTGGCAAGCAGAAAAGTGGACGGACAGCCGCAGCTAGACACCAGCAACGCCAGGCTACCCAAGCAGATGTCCGTCTGCGGACGACAGGAGGTGACTGCCACTGCCGGGAACGCAGAAGGGTGTATACGCAGCGCATCGCTGGCATCGAGTGGCATTCCTAGCTGCCACTAGTGCCAGTTGCAGTAGCAACATGATTGCGTGTATATATCACCGCCCACCTCCTGACATCCATTAGGGCAGACTGTGCATTGTTGACGTCACGTGGTTGCATGACTCGCAGGAGCAAAGACTAGTGGGAAAGCGAACTCTAGCTTCAAAACGGAAGACAGGTTGTGACTGAAAAAAGGAAATAGTCTCGAAAAGTTTGCAAATGCGGCGCTGTAGGAGGGTAACGACGAAGCGCTTCAGCGCGGTGGCAGCGACGCGACGCAACTATACGATTAGCCAGCAGCGCATCGGCAGCGGCACTTCGCCCAGCTGTGCTCTTGCCACCCCAAATGTCATGTGCCACACGTCGGCCACACAAACATGCCAGCATATTCATGAGCAGCAGTTGCATGCAGTGGCGAAGAAAAATCACATCCAACCCGCAGCCACTTTTTCACTTTTCACGGGTGGGTGGCACAGTCTGGTTGCGACTCCACGTTTTATAGTCCTTTTAGTTTCCGACTTTTGCAAGCTTTTATTGCCGTCGTTAGCCCGCAGTGTATGTAACGGTGGACTTTAGGTGCATGTGTCGGTGTTACTTGACCACGTGGTCTGTTTTAGCCGGCTTTGCGACGCAAAAACATGGACTTAGCGCCACAAATTCATAAAACGACTAACTAAATTATGTCAGCATGGTGTTTGGGCATTTGAGAGTGTGGGTGTTGAAGTGGCAGCAAGTGAGCGATTATACGCACTTTGTTAATGCAATTGCGTTGCGGTTTTCTGTGGTCAAAAAATGTTAGTATACTGCCCACATATATAGTAAGGGTTGGGGAGGGACCCTTGCCCCTCAAACAGCAATTCTGTCTACTTTGTTATGGCTTATGGTTAGTATTCCTCGCTAAAGCGGCAAATCTATATTAAATTTATGTTTATATATACATATATAAATCTATTTATCAATCGGTTATATTTTTTCAATACTTTTTGTTGTTTTCTCTTTGCCTTCTCCCCAATGTGTGTATCTAAATTACTGAACTAATTTATTGTGCTGAATATTTTATTGTCAGTTTTGGAAATATTATTATTGTTTTGTTAATTGCGCTTTGTCCGCGCCAACACACAAGTTTATACTAAGAAGTTTAAAAGTCGCATTCGAAAAAATCAGTTTTGAAGCAAAAAATAAACGAAAAAGCAAATTGGCTAAAAATAAATTTAGGAAGATATACACACGTTTTTATAAGACATTTATAAAATATGTATAAGTATAATGTTTGTTCGAAGAAAGTTGGCCGTCCACTCTAGCGCAAACGAGCAAAATTTAAACAAATTACAAACCGAACAACAATAGAAACAAAACATCGGGAGTCTAAATAACAATAGCGAGGCGCTACACTAACACTAACAGCAACGAAAACCAAAATTTACGTATAATTGAGTCCAAGTTCAAGGTCTCGCGTTCAATGGCTGCGCTCGCCCCCTAGCCGCCGTCGCCCGCCCAACGGGCCTGTTGCCCGCCGCAGTGCCGTCAGCAGCCGCCGAAGCAAGAAAAGCTAGTGCCATTCCATCATGCGCACACACATGGCTTCAAACGTTCTGCATGCACACACTCTGACACACAAACACATGTGTAAACAAGTACATGCATATGCATATTTGCACGGCAGTGTCATTGTTTTTGTGTCAGCAAATCTAATAGCGACAACAACTGCAAGCAAAGGAACTCGAGCTGAGGCGCTATCACAGCAAAAGCGAATAAAACCTGACAAAAGCAACAAGACAGGGCAACAGTTGCTTCAGTAAGGGAAACAGCAACAGCTTTCAAACTAAATCAACTCAAATGGAAGCGTAATAGACATAGTCTGAGTCCAGTAGGAACTGGGCGAAGGGCTCGGTGTGTTTCGACAGCAACGGCCACAACCAAAAGTTGAATCTATGCAACAGTGTACATTTGCCAAAGCAAAACCAAAAAAGCGAGTGGACGGAATTTTTCAGTTTCAAATTTAAATGGGGCTAAAGCAAAAGTATAAAAGAAAAAACTACATAAATAACTTATAGTCTGCATTGTGCCTGCTACCAACTATGCATCAACGAATGAAAACAAAGCAAAGCCAAAAACAATAGAAACAACAGATATTCACGATTAATTGTGGCGTTTCACATGTCTTGGCTCCATACAAATCGCATTCAAATGGCATAAATCAGCGCGATCAGCTACACTTCACGCCCCGCACACCGCGACGATCTATTTGTAGGTGCAAATGTGCTTATATTTCGTATACACTCACTCTTGCATTCAATTTCGCTTTTAAACACAAGCTCTGCCATGACTCTCCTCTCTATTTTCATTTCTAATGCAGCCAGATAGACCTTGCTCTCGTCTACTCGGCGCCTCACTCCCGGTAAATCGTAGGGTGCGGGGTGGGGAGGGGTACCACTGTGCTAGGAGTGTTTGGCAAAAGCTTGCTCTAGCTCACATATTGAGAAAACATTGAACGACGCAGAGCCGATTTCTTGCCTAAGTGTAGTGTGCTAGAATGTAGCGCGCTGAGTAGTCGAGTGTGACCTTCACCTTAACCTAGTCATGTCGAGTCGGACATTCGGTCATTTACCTCAGACGGTGCGGATGTGTGTGTGAAATATCTAATATATAATGAGCGCAATGTGCACTGCGCGTTCCCCACACTGCCATACAAGCGCAGCGCTCACTGTAAACTAAGCATCTGCCAGAAATCGCTGACAATCAACACAGTTAGCATTAGACTCTGAGTAAACGTGTGATCACAGCGCTACATTTGGCTGCTTCTGTGACTACCAAAGGCGGAGAGTGTGAGTCAAGCGCGCCCACCATGTCGTTCTGCCACGAAAGGCAGTCGAGTGTATGCGTTAGAATTTGCTCCCGACGGTTGGCACTCACCAACACAGGAGCGCCGCGTGTGTCGCTGCTCAGCGCTCTCCACAGCTGGCGTCAGTAATAGCTGAATACTATTGGCTATTTCAAATTTCTAAAACACAAAAACTGAAGCAAAGCAAAGAGTAAAGTGAGCGCTCGCAGCGCGTAGCCAAGTCAAGTCTACACATGCGAGGTTGGAGGGAGGCCAGAGTTCCACAAAAAAGAGGTTTAGATCACTATTACAGGGCTTTAATAATAAGTATTGGAAAGGGTAACAAGGGAAGGCAGCGAAGGTAGAAAATAATACAAATCGTAGAACGAAAAGTATTTAGTTGTATAAAGTTTTTGTGGCGCGTCTCAAATTTGCTTCACAAAATTGAATTCAAAACTCGTTTCCGCTTCGTCTGCGTGTAGAAGTGCTGGAGTAACAAATCAGCAAAAAATAGCGCTAGCAAAACAGAAAACTGAAGTTAGCTTATAAGCGATAATAGCAATAACAACAACATCACAGCTTTAATGGGTAATAATAAAAACGATGTTAAGTTTAGAATAAGAGGGTCGGGTCTTATATGTGGCAAGGGCAACACAGTCTGCGACGATCGCCACAATAGACGATAGTAAATGGTGGTGGCTTGAGAACCGAAAAGCAAATAAAAAAAACTCATTCGATGGTAGCTTAAGCAAAAAGTTTGCACAAACGCCGTAGACGGTGCGACCGCACCAATTTCAGCTACGTCTGCGACTTTTAAGTGTTAAGTCAGCCAAATTTGTCCAATGCGATTTAGAAGAGGTAGAGAATGGGGGGAAACAGAAGCAAAGTGCCAGACCAGACATTTTAAGGGGTTAACCATTTGCCTATTTTTTGCTTTCAATTTCACAATTAGATTGGTGTGTTTTTGCTGTTGTTCTTGAGGAAGGAAATCGTTTTCAATGGTCTTTGGTCGTGCCAGACTTCTGCTTTCGGCATCATCGGTCTGACCGAGTGTCTAATGACTCTTTTGAAATTTTACATCTTGATCTCACAAACTTCATAGAGTGTTTTTGATCTATATATTTATATGTATAAATATGCTGTAAAAATCAGTATACACTGAGTGCTAGAAAATAAAGAATTTGCTAAATATTCGTAAAATATTAAAAACTTTGCATTTCCTTGCAAGAGTCGAGTAGAAAATCGATCTGACTGACTGCAGTTACCCACACAGATGCAGGTCATGCACAGATGCATTTGAATTGCAAATTCTCTGTGAGTTCTGCACTGCTGCACTCCTGGCTACTCTTTGAGTTGCACTGAAGATGCATTTTGGCGGCCGGTTGCATCGGCAATGCAATTCTCTGCCCAACTTCGTCTTTGGTGCAGCGCCCGAAAAGAGGCATGGCAAGGTGAGCTCTCTATAGCTTGCAGCATTCAGCTATTCACACGTGTATATCGCTCGCACGCTGAAACTATTTGCTTGCAAACACACACTAACTTTGGTGGAACTATTTGCGCTTTTGGTGCTCACGCATCGCCGCTTGTGGGGCTTGTCTATTTGAGTGCGCCATTAGCCTAGGCTAGACCAAAGTGGAGCTTGCGACTGAGTGAGTAATGCCCACGTTTTGCTCAGACATTCTCAGCGCGCTCAGCGAACTCATAGACGGAATCGGACTGCGGCTGTGGTGAAAAACTAACATCATCTTTTCCTCAGCGTCACAAAAAACTAGTGTTGTGATCGCTGGGGTCGGGCATGTGTTTTGGGGCAGCGAGTTTGCCATAAGTTTTCCTATAGTGCGGCGCTGATCGAGTGCTATTTTCCAGTATAGTTTTGGCGGCGGTCGGTGGCGCTTGGCGCATCGAAAGCGGTGGCACTCCGATACCGTGAAAATGAAGTGATAGAAATTGAAACAAATTTCAGTTATAGAAAAAATAAAGAAAATAAATAAAATAAAAATCGAAAATAGTTCGATATCTCAAATAAATTTCGTTGTTAAAGTAAAAAAGTGTTATGTGCGTGTGGGTAAATGCAGAGTGTTTGAAATAAAAATCGGAGGAAAGCATGCCTCAATGCATATTGCCAAAAAATAAAATCAAAATGCAAAGTGGTCAACTCAAGCTACAGTTATTTGGAATTGGAAAAAAATATGAAAAAATTAAGACGCAAAAGTAAAAAATATTTCAGCGTCAGCTGCGCTTGTTAGTCTTGTGTCTATTAGCACACGCACACTGGTGCGCCCTGCGATCTATTGTAAATGTCAGCGTCAAAAAAGTTGTTTTCCTTTTTGCTTATCGTCAGCGTTATATTTATTTTTTGTAGTACGTTTTTTTTGTAAATGAGCGGTATGCCTTCGAAATACCAGACGGTCGAGTTCAAGGCTGAATTTGTGTGAATAGTGTTCCTAGCGCCCGTTCAAATTGAAACGATTTTGTGCTTTTTATTTAAAACTATTAGATTTTTACTGAGGAGCTATATTTTTTAGATTATCGGGACCCCGAGTGTAAACGCATACCATAGTTGTGGGCGTGTCGGTCGAAGACCGATGTCAAGAATTTTATAAAATCGATTAGTTGCGGAAACATGCTGTCTGCTGCACATCGACCTACAATTTCTAGCGATCGATGGCGCAGCACCGACGCGCGCTCGCGGTAAAAAAGTGACGGTCGCGCGTTCATTACCCCCGGTAGATAACGAACGCAAAAAATAAAAGTTTAAGCAAACAAATACCCGCAATCGCAGTTGTGCATTTATACGAACTCACATGGGGCCTGCTGTAAGTACGCATTGCTGTGCGCGTGTTTGTGAGCCACTAACTGAATAATTTGCTTTTGCTCTTTCCATATTTGCTTATGTGTGCAATTGCGAAATATATTTTGCGGTATGATTTGGAGTTGTTGTAGCGCTTTGAACGCGCTATATTTTTTGCTGTTGCAGCGGTAAGAAAATTGTTGTTATTTATTGTGAGGTTTGTTTTCTGACCGCGTTATTAACTTAACCACGCGCTGTTTACTGCGCGCAGCAAATTTGTGCAAGCGGTAGAGTGTAGCCTATATAGAAGTCTTAGAGTGGGGGGAAAGTGAACACGTCTGCAGTTTGCATGCGTAAAACGCACAGCGCTTTTCGCTGAACGTTCTAAATTTGATTTTGAACTTTTACGGTTCATTGTGCTCAGCTGTCACCAGTGTGTGTGCGTGTGGGAGAGTACAGTATGGAAGAGCAGAAGACCAAAATTTAATTGCTGGTGTGCTAGGAAAAGTACGTGTACATAACTATTAACGCTGTGCGCTAAACGTTGTGTAACGCAATACAATGAACTGTGCTGCGCGATAAGTGGCCGCTGCTGACAAACGCATCATAAAGTGAAGCCGCGGCAAACGCTGCGCATGCTATGCAATTCTACTTCGTTGCGCGCCTCGTCGTGGGTACAAGCTCGGATACAGACGCGCGCGCTTTATAGCTGCGAAACGCCAGCGTTCTGGTAGGCGATTGGTGGGTGGTTGTCGGACGGGTGCGAGCGCGCGGTGGGCGTTCATGCGCCGTCTGAGTAATTGACTGCGCGCCACGTTAGCTACTTTAGCAATTCAGCGCTGGCGATGCGCAGTGCACTTACACATGTTCGGCGTGGATCGCGCACGTACGCTGCGTGTGAGCGCTGCACTGCCGTGTTTGTGTGTTACTCGGCAGCCAGTTTTAGCAGCGCTCGTATTATGAACATTCATTTATTCTGCTTCTGATTTTGCCATTTCAGTTTATTTGCAGTGCGTTCTCTTTTTATTGTTCTTTATATTTATTTCTGTTTGTGCATTGAATATGTGTGAGTTGTATTTTTGTTGTTCTCCTTTGCATTAGCATTTCTCATTGCGCTGAGGTGAAGAAACTTTTTGGGTTTAATAACACTGGACAAGGTTATTAGATAAAAAATAAAAATCGTGAGCAGGAAGAGGCGAACGACAGCGGCGGCAGCGATTGCAACTACAGGCTTTTCGGTAATTCATTCGGCTTTAGCACACATTAGCACACACCGGCGAGAATGGCGTAGAGCGAGCGGTACTAAGTGTTACAATCGTCCGTTGGCCTGTGCCTTCTTCCCCTCGTGACTATTGCCGTATACTGGATTCGCTCTAAGTGCTTGCAAAGATGTTGTTGATCTCAACTGCTGGTTATCACCCCCGCTGCCTTACGTTAATGAACTAAATTTTTTCGTATTTCCTCATTTCGCACACAGCTTGATTGACTATACTCCGATTTGTTCAATGTCGCTTCACTTCCCCAGCACTCGGCGTCATAACCGATGTTTACTGGTTACCGTTGCTGTTGTTGTTACATTGAACTGTGCAGCGCGCATGTTGAACTGTACCCTCGCGAAATTGCGAAGTTCAGTTTTTATGCCATTGACTTATCGGCGCATGCGGCGCTCGAGTTTAGAACCCCATTGATCTTCTCAGAACGCTGATTGATGCGAATCGCAAATCGAAGGTGAATGTGATGTGATGAATCAAGCAGTGAAGCACTCCACTTGTCATTCATATGCAAATGGTCCAATGCTCATGCGTTTAGAGAGGATAATACAACTTTCAATGGGTTTGTTCATTATTTTCGCAAAATTTTGGAAAATTTATGAAATAAAAATTGGGTTCTGAGGGGTTATTATAGATTAATTACAAGTTAATGCAATATTAAAAATAAAAAAATTATTAGATTTCAAGAAGTATTTGCGAAATATTGAGTAGAAGTAAGCACCGGATAAAATTTGTTCAGAAAAGACGAAAAACACTAAGAATGATTTTACTTCAAATCAAGAGATTCGATCTCAGGGTCTCTGCTTATTATATAAAGCAATAAAAATATGTCTTCGTTTTGAAACATACTGGCCTTGACATGATAGCGTCTGCTCGAAGAGTCAGCAACAAAAACAAGTGAAGTAATAATAAAACTGACACATTTCTTTCGATCCCTTCGAGTCGTTACCTCATTACATTGCTTTTTATGGACTTTCATTTATTGGGCCATCGATATTCGATACTTTACATATATACGTATATATATACATATATGTATATATAAGTATGTATATTTGGCCTTTGTGACACTTGTTTTGTTTTGAGTGGGTTAGCAGCACAACGAAAGCGGAAAGCGAATAGCGGTAGACGCGCTCGTGGCGGGTGTCATTACAAAGTCGCCGCATTTATGCAAAGCGTAAATTGAGATGCGATGACGGCATACCTTAATTCGAAGCGACCAGACGTCAGCCCTTCTGGTCAACGCTGTGGTCGTACAACTCCACCAGCTGTTTGACTAGCCATTTGGCTAAGTCGACCGATGGATATGCAGAGTCCCACCGGCGAGGGCTAGCGTGGTGCTGTTACCGCTGGTGGCGGCAAGAAAACCGACAAGCAGCCACTTCAGCCACAACATTCTTACGAGCGACGTCATCGTAACAGTGTGTGACGGCACTCATGACCAACTGACTGACTGACTCGAAATGCAGTTGGAAAGCGCATAAAAATAACAGTCGGCAATAAAAAATCAGAAAGCAGCGCTGTAGACTACAGGAAGCAAAAGCAAAAATAAAACAAAATTGCCGGCAAACACCGGCTTCGGCAGCGACGCTGCTGCAATGTGCCAATGTCAAAGCCAATGTGAGTTGCCGCGCAGACCTCCGATGGCTGGGTAGAACTCTAGTCTAGTAGTTGTAGTTGCCCGTGCGCTTTGTTTCCTGCTTCTCAATTTCTTCGTTTCCTCGTTCTCCAAGCTAATGCCGTTGTTTTCCTGTGTGAACGACGAATCCGCAGCAATTCAATGACGTGAGTGGACAGCGGAGCGCAGGGGTGTTACTCAAAATGCGAGCTGCAATGTGGGTAAAGGATGAACAAATGCATAAACGGTGCTCTATGCAATTTGGCTTACAAAGCAGAATATGTTCCTAGATTCGAATGCGTGTGTGTGGGACGTAGGAACCCGGCATCTATTGAAGAAACGTGTACAAATGGTGCACTTCACTATGAGCAAAGGCGATTTTAATATTGAATAAATAATAAGCAAAAATATTACACTAATACCTACGCGCTCCGACTAAAATCTGTCAGAAAACTTCTAATAAAACCCTGAAGACATTCTTCCATTAAATACCTGCCTTGGAGACATTCTGAATTATGCTTTGTGTATATGGTAACAATGGACGACTTTTTTATATTCTTTGCTCCAAACAATTTTTTTTTCACTTAAATTTTATTGCGAAAATGCATCACGGTGCGACTCATATAGCGGAGTTTCTGCCTCGTTGCCTACGACGACACCATCGACTGGCAATGAAAATTTTCCACAGGCACCGGCACACATTCCCGCTCGCTCCACCGCAAATTCCATATACACAAGGGCCACTCGGCGCCTATCGTCAGGCAAAACAACAGTAACAACAACAATCAGACGTCAGCGCGGCCGCAGCCAGCCACAAGCGGCAATTGCTGGCACTGCATTAGTTGCATGTGCATGTGATTTTATGCATTTCGGTGCAACTGAGTAAATGAAGGGCCAGTGTGCTACATATACCAGCGCACTTCCAACGACATGGATACGAGTCGGAGTTGCGGCTGTGCTTGTGCATCGGTCTTTGTTTATTGTGAGTTGTGTGCGGTTGAGTGTGGCTAAATGTGGTTGGCCTTGGAATCCGTTTCCGAGAATACCAGCACAGCAACGCCGCTATGCCTCTGTGGGCAGAAGCTGCGACTGCGATGGCAGCCATGCGGCACACCATGCGCTTGTTGCATGCACATCGCATGCACTCGGCTAAGCCTGGAGGAATCGTGTTATGTGAGTTTCTATGCACCGCACTGGCGGCTCGCGTGCATCGACTCACATGCATATGACACGTCCTTGAACGGCATTAATGGAGCTGCCACTGCTGCCACCGTTCGCGTTGCTGCGTGTGTTTTATTATTGCTGCCCGTGCAGCCCACACAGCAGTCAGTGTGGAGGTGACAAGCAGTTGAGGCCAGCGATGATTTGGATTATGCGAGTAATCAGCAGGCCCTCGTGAGTCGTTGTGGGCAAACACTGTTTTGAGGCGCAACAGTTGTTCCAAACACCGCACGCCACAGAGCCCACAATCAACGCACATTCCTGTACCAGGTTTGCCATATGTACATACGAGAATATTTGCCTGTTTGTAAGCTAAAAAGTTTTACTTGCATTGATTCGGCCGTCCCTTCGTCGCTTGCAGCCGACGCGTCGGGTTTTATTTGCTTTGTCTATCTATTTGTCGGATGGCGGAGTCTCTTCCATTTACCCTGCGATATTCTATCAAGTTCACAAACTAGTTTGCCGGCATGTCTGTTTGTGAATACATACGTACACATTCGTGTGCACATATTTTCTTTGTTTAGCCTAGCAGCGGAACGCTTCAGTGGCAAAGCCGAGCTCGACGACATTTTAAACGAGTCAATTAGAGATCAAGGCCAGCCCAACGGAAATGCCCTATGGGAATATATGGTATATGGTGCACTGCGGCGCAGTTGTTGCCCTATTGGCTATCGCAAATTACGCATATACATACATATGTACATATATGTGAATGTGTGTGGCGCTCGCTTTATTGCTACTCGCTGTGTGGCTTCTAAACTTCTGTGGCACATACTTGTTTTTACTTTTCTATTTCACTGCTTCCCATGCATTTTACTCGCTCGCCATCGTCCCGCTGGCATTGTGATGTGTGTTCGTGCACTGTTTATTAACTGTAAATAGCAGCTAATTGCGCTCACTTCCTTCAACTCTGGGTATCGTATGGTCCGAGAAGCCATACATTTGCATTGACCCCGTTCCTCAACAACAAGGATGGCGAAAAAAAGTGCATGTGAACTGAATATGCGTACACGAGGGCGCTTATGGTGGGAGTATCCCTTCCAATTCCACCCCGATTGCTGGTCACTTTTGTTCTCCGCTTCTTGTGGCAACATAAAGTTTCAAATTAATTCATTATTTCTTGGTAGACCTTGTCGATCATTAATCGATCAATTAGTTTTTGGTCTCCCCCGCTCTTCTTTATGCACTCTGTCGCCTTCTGTCTCATCTAATATTCCCTTATTTTGCAGTTGACAGTTGACGCACAAAGCTTCCTTTATTAATGACTTCGCGTTTATTTGAACGTTGTTTTCGTTTTCCTTTCGTTTTTATTTCTACAAATTGATTTGTTTATTTTCCGTCTGAAATACAAAACCTTGAAAAATTATTAGCACCAACTATATTTGCCACATGTCTGTGTGGATAAGTGGCCGCTGATCGGCCGATCCCATATTCATATACCGAGGTACACATGGCACTCTCATACTAGCTTTTGTGCAAACAACCACATACACATCTGTATATATATTCAATGCAATAAAATGCATTTACACAGGCTCGGCATACTCACACTCACAGGTATGGATTGACGAGCAAACTAAATGTTCACGAAGTTTCCCGAAAGTCAAGATCACAAACCCAGTCGGAACTGTGGCAAGATTACTGTTAATGATTTTACCTTATCTAAAAAACTGGTGATTTCGAAAGTGTCAATTTCAATATATTTTACAACTTTGAATATTTTTTTAATTAGACAACTCTGGCAGCAAAGACAGCCTCAGAGCTTCGTATTCAGCAACCGTTGCTGATTGTATGCCAACGATAAATCATATTACTTGAGCTCTGGGGTTCAATACTCGAAGCTTTGGAATTTGTCAAAAGAGCATTAGCGCAAGTTTGGTCATTTTAAAAACAACAGGAGTCTGTTGAAGAAACTCTTTAATGAATCATGGAAGAAGTTTCCGCCTGCATTTTCTTGCAGAGCTGTAGTAGGAACTTTATGCAACTCAGAGAGTGTGTAGCTGCGCTGACTGCTTAACCATAAAGCCCGCCAGCTACCCGTCGCCCGTCTGACCTACGCGGACATACATATGTATATGTGCGGTTTTTGAAGCAGAATATTCTTGTTTCTGTACTCATCGTTGGACGTAGGATTTCTTTCAATACTCTGCGCACACTTACACACTTAAACACTTTACATACATATGTACATTGCAAATATATGCACGCAACTGCTTTGCTGGTCGCATCTAGTCTGTTCCGCGAGTGTTGGAGCGATAGTGTCTGGGTTTGTGGCACAGTGGCATTGGCAATGGCATTCGTGATGACTAGAGTGGCTCTATGCGTACGACGCACAGGCACGTCGCCTGACATTTGTACGCATTTCCTCCGCTCACCCTCCGTATCCCCACGCACGCTCATGGTCACACAGTTGTTGGTGTCATTCATGTGAAAATTTACACTCCACTGTTTCTCTATTTCTATGTTGATAAGAGTTGTTGTTGTGTAGTTTGTGCCTGCCGCCGGTTTATTTGCCGGCTATTCTGCTATTCTTGTGTCTACTCTCTCCTCCTTTGCTCCTATTTTTGTGCTGTCTCTTCTGCAATATTTACGACTCCATTCGCTGCAGCTTTGCGTCTAGGCGTGACAGCGCAGCTGCAGCGCTGCAAACGTTGGCTGTGACAGAGGATGTAGTTGCCGCCGTTGCAGCAGGAATGCAGAAAAATGTGTTAGTGGAGTAGTTGGCATTACGTCACCGCTTTTATGGCACACACACACATACAGTTATAGATAAATGTATACAATATGTTTGCATGCGCGCTTGTCGTGTCGTCATATGGCCAGTCTGGGTCTGCTCTACTGGCACTGACACGGTTTTGGCCTCTGTCTTGATCTCGGTCTAGCTGGCAGCTTCCAGCTGCGCACCTATGACTTTGCTCTTGGGGGAGCCTCAGACACACTCTGTTCTCATATTGTTGCCCCTTTCATAGTCGGATTCTGCAGTAGTTGGATTGTCGTTGCTGCATCCACTCCCTTCTGGCCGCACTTCGCTCTTGCCGTTGTTGTTTGGTCTCCCGGCTGATTGTCTTGCCAGACAAGCTTTGCTACACCATGCTATGAGTTTATGTGCAGGCTTAAGCTGCTGTTGGCTGCCGTGTGCACTTACTTATGTTGCATGCAGCAAATGTAACGTAAACTAGTCGCACAAAACGCCAATTGGCAGCGTGATTTTTATTTAAGTGGATTTTGTCGTCCCACAATTGCACTAACACCAACTTATTTGCACCATGTGTAGACACCAACGGACATAACATATTTACGTAACTGATAAAGTGAAAGTGTGTTGGAGGTGATTGCTGACACCTCTTCCAAATGGAGGGGAGTGCGCCCCGTTCATTAGTCTCTTATCGGATGGTGATGAGATGGATTACATACATATGGTAGTAAGCACATACATATATATGTGAATGTATTTGTTATATCAGTCAAAGTTAAATTGAATGGATATGGCTTGAACTTGCAACTGACGTCGCATTGTTGAGGCAAACGAAAGCGAAAGCGAATGCAAGAACATTCCCCTAGTCACACCTCGTTCGATTACTAAAGAAGCAGAGCGTGTGCATACTTGAATACTATTTGTAATTTCATGACGATTTGCCACATTATGTGAAAACAACAGTAATAATCAAAAATTTTAAAAAATAAATCTTTTTTAATTTGTGTTGAACGGAAAAAGTTTCAACCAAGGCTTTGGATTCAAAATACTCCAAACACCACAAACCAATTGATCAATTCACTTGATCAATTTGAGCACTTTGAAAATATTCAGATTTAAATCTTGCTTACAGATTCTTGGCATTCTCCATTTTTGTGCTTATAACTATGAAATCCAATTTGGCTTTTAGGAGTACTTACCCGATATGTGATCCTGAGCTGGTTGAGGTTACCTTATGCCTGCGTTAGGGCTGTACTTAGATATTAGATGTATGTATATGGATGTATATTTTATGAGCTATGGCGTTAAAGGTTTAACAACAATAAATACTAACAAGAAGAACCTGAGCTGTTGCGTTGTAAAGCAATAAACAAAAACAAAAATACTGAAGAAGCCTTCAAATGCTTCACACTGTCCAATTTACGTCCCGTTTCGCATTGCGTTTCCGGTTTGTAGAGTCGCTTTTTCGAGACAACCAATCGAATTTCTGTTTTCCGAAAATTCGGAAATTGAAGCGAAGCTGGATAAAATTCGTAGAAAAATATGTAGCCTACGGCGTCTAGTGTCCAGCTCCACCGAGCGTCGAAAGTCAGAAGCTTTCACTTAGCACTTGTTCGTTTAATTATATTATTGCGGTTCTTAGTATTACTTTTTTAACGAATAGCGTTGCAACATACACATTTTTTTTCTTGGTTTCCGTCGCCGCTGTTGTTGCACGAAATAAATATGTCGGACTGATGAAGAAAATTTACAACGGACGAAATTCGAGTCGAGTATCTGCAGCGCAACGCATCTACTGACTAACTGGCTGAGTGCGGCTGGTCTTTCGCCTCCCTGACTAGATGGCGTACTGACTAACGGCGCTGGCTTCAAGTGGACACACGCACGCACGGATAAACGGACGAAAAAGTGTACGAAACAACGAAAGAGTATAATAAAGCGACGTCGCATGAGAGAAATAGCGAAGACCGTGAACCAGAAAAAGGGAGTGCGCGATCACCAATTGCTAAGTTAAATGGTGTAAAAAATCGCAAATGAAAAGTGAAAACCAAATTGATAATAAAAAGTAGCTGAAGCAAACGGAAAGAGACGACAAAGTCTCAGGGAAGTCGCAATAAAGAAGACGTGCGAAATGTTGCAAAAAAAACATACGAAAAGCCACATAAATGCGCTGCGGATGGGGGTAGGGATGACTCAAATGTCCTTCTACACACACACACACACACACACTCATACACACTTGTACGCAAATATATGCAGCCCGAGAGTGAAGATCAAGAAGCACTGCACAAACTTTCAGCTGCATTCACAACACTGCGACGTGGATCGGCACACTGGAGTCGTAAAATCGGGAGGGTGTGCGAAGAACTGATATGCTAAATACGAAACGGACGGATTAATAAAGATATGTGCGTGATGAAATCTAGGCATAAAGGGAAGATGATAAAACTAAAGTTTTCAACCGAACGCATTAGCGAGAACCTTTCGAACGTCATAGGCTTTGAAGTCGTTGTTGTAATAAGTGGAAGGGTGGCTGCTAAATAAGTCGATTACTCCATATATACTACATACAAGCATATATTTATGCTAAAAAACTTGCACATATTATTATTTTACATTATTTGCAGTCATTTGTGGAATTCCCAACCACTGATTGGTTTAGCGATTTGTTAAAGAGTAACTTGGAAACTGCGATTCCAAGATAACGGCTCGTATGAATTTAATGCAAGTAGCAACAAAATATTTAGCTTTTTTTCTCAACTAACGAGTAAAGGCCGCATCTCGAAAATGAGGGAACTCTGTAACGCAATACCTAATGCGCTTAATTCGATTGAAGAATCGGGATTATTTGGGTGGTGATGTTACAGGCGTTCAAGCGGTGGATCCTCGCTTTAGGTCTCACAATGACAATATCGCGCAATATTGTGGAAAAGCTTCAAATGATAGCAATAAAGTGTATGAGGTAGACCTTAGGGAAATAACCTAGACTTGGGTTTTGAAGGCTCCTTCGCATTTCTCATTTCTCATTCCGTATTTTGTTATTTAACACTGATTCATTATTTAAATACTTTTAGCTTCACTCTTTCTGTTCTGTTGCATTAATTGAGATTTCTTCAAGTCCTTAACTAATAATTAGACCATTAAATGCCATACTTGGTGTAAAACAAATGATTTCACTTTTAATTGTTTTTTGTAAGACAAAAATAATTATATTCCATTTTTAATTAAATGGTGTTCACATTAAAACCGTCGACGTTGTAAAGGGCATATACTTACACTGTTATATCTATGGGTTCCACTACGTAATGAGCAGAATTTTGTTGAAATATTTTGGCAATTTGTGTTCCATTTTTGCCATTCAAGTTCAATGTGGCCGAGGGTAAATGTTTCTGGGCGCACTTTTTTTATATAATTTTTCACTATTTATTTATTTTTTTTTAATAAATTCACTTGATACGCCGCTCAATGTTTGTATCCTTTGCATTGAATTTAGTTGAGTTCAATTCTGGTTGTTTCACTGACGATTGTCTAATATTGTTTTATATAACCGTTTAATTAGATCACAATTGTTTGAGGTATTTGACTTTTTCGGGAGCGTTTGTTTTGCTTTTCCGAATTCCTTCCGTTTTGTTGCGCGTCTAAATTTGTTGTGTGGCGAAAAAGTATTCCGTTGCTTGCGTAAAATTTCATATCCGCAAGTCCACTTGCGTGCGCTCACTTAGCTGGTAAGCTAAGCGCCAAGCGTATCAGTACTTAAGCGTGTATGTATCTAAGTATGTAGCTCTGTGCGCTTGTGTTGGTGAGCGCTGTAGGACTGCGCGTATGCTTGTAATTTACGTTCGGCCTGGGCGCACTAAACTGACGCGAATGCGTTCAGCTCACTAACTTTTTAGTTACAGAACCTTTACTGTGCGCCGATCGAATTAAAAATCTCAACTGAATTCGCAAAAAGCGCAGTCAGCCTGTCCAATTGATTCGGAGAGTTGCCTGCTTTTCGTCGCTGTCGCATTGACGGTCGTTGGCGACGTCCCCTTAGCCACTGCCCGCCTTCGTTTCTGCTGCCGCTGTTGCCATTGCAGTTATATGTGAGTATTACGGCTGTTATTATTGTAATTGTTGTTGTTGTTGTTGCATATTCCAACACTTTTTTTTACGCGAATTTGCACATTTTTGTTTTGATATTGTTTGCTTGTGTGTACGTGTTCTTGAGGTTTGGCAGGCTGCGACGCAGGCGCGTATGTATGTGTGCAAAAAAATCGGTTAACGCTCTCGACATTAGGGAAAAAAGCTTCGCACACCGCGGGGAAAGTACCTATCCCCACCAGCAGTGGCGCGAAGAAAAAGCAGCAGAGTATCTAGACTACTTTCGACGAGATCGCGAGAGACCGCTTGAAGACCGCAGCATGTTCACGTACACGCTTACACTCCAAGTTGCGCAGCGCGGGCGATCGCAGCTTTGCAACACTACCCAAGGCAGCGCTAATGCTGCAGCGCAATTACATCAAATATGTATATGGGCATTTGATGAGACAATGTTTTCAAGATTCTCCGGTTCAGTTGCCCAAAATCGAAATGCACCCCATATGCCCGCTCCTTCATCTCCATGCTTGCTAAATACATACATAAGAATGTCTAATTCGCGACGGCGTATACCAATTTGTGTGGCTCCGCCCGTTTGTGACTTGAGCTTCGTTAAGTGCAGCGGCTAATTTTGCGACTCAGTGAGAGTCGCACTGTGAAAGCCCGAAATGATTCCCTTTCCCAACGCAGCCGACTTCACCGAATTCGGCGCGTTGATCGCTTGCATTGCTGAGTTGGCGAATTTGTAGTCACAACAATAGCCGCACAGTCTGACATTAACCCCTGCAGCGGCCGACGACACGACGGCGACGAAAGAGTTTGCTGCATGCTTCGGAGCGCCGCACCGGTCACACCTCGCCGCCTGCGTGTCGAGCTTTTGCAGTGAATGCGACGAGGACTATATACTCGTACTGGCATACATATGTACTGCAGTAAATAGCAACAAAGCAAACGTCACAAAAACGCACTCAGAAAAGTTATGGAAACCGAATTAGCAGCGAAGCAGAGTGTAAAACGCATGCGAAGGCAGCATTTTTGGCAAAATGCACGATCTCATACTTGCACACACATATGAGTACACTTACATTTACAAAGTAGACTGCACACGCACACATGTGTGCTGCCAGAGCAGATTCACACTCACCAAATGCCAGCGATTACATGCCTACCAATCGGCTTGTGAGGCAACCAGGTGGCGGTGCGGGTAGGCGGCAGCGCATTTTCATACGTTTTGACACTTGCATTGCATGCGTGTGTGTGCGATCGTGTAGGCCACTCGGCTGCACGAGTACACACCAAGGGCGGCCGTAATTCGGATGTTTTTCGGCTGCGGTGCAGTGAAGCACAGCGTCGAGCATTTGATCTTGTGTTCCATGTGCTCATGAGCGGGAGAAGTTGTCTTGTCTTTAACCGAAATTTGCTGTAATTTCTGCTACAACGATTCAGAGTAAAAGTTAGAAGGTGGACACTGACGTCAGGGTTGAGGTTGTAAGAGGCCGTTCATCTCCAGAGGCAAACTGTTTCATAAAAGGGCAAGAATATTCAATGACTACAGATGCTCGAGAAACTCTTTCTGAACACCAGCGTCTGTTTTTAAAAAATGTTTTTAGAAAATATACTAAAATTTCGCATGGCTCAGGCTCAACTAAAAAAGGTTCGCTCAAAAAGTCAAAAATTTCCACAAACTGTTTCATTACATCTGAGGTTGCCTTGCTTGAGATTATCAGTTAAAGATTGATGGGTTTGTTATGTCAAATTTAGAAGTATTTGTAGTCGGATGAAGCTTCAGTCTTAAATGGATCAGTTATACCACATAATTTGTAGAGTATTTTTTCAAGCAATTGAAATAGAAAAAGGCGGAAAGCGGTGTGTATTTTTTAGGCAGGCATTGATCTTTGTCTCACGCTTCGTTGGAGAGTGAGTGGGATAATCGTTGGAAAGAAATACATATTGAGTAGGTGAAGATCAATAGCACCTTTGCCTCATTTACCTACGACCCCCCGAGTGTCGAGTGATCGAGATTTTCGCGAATTCGCTTTTCTTATTTCGGTCGATTTTTATACATTTCGGATAGGTTCTGGCTGATCGTGGGCATTGTTGTTGCTGCTGCTGCTTCTAGCGCCGCTGCTGTGCCTGCTTGCTACTGGGAACCTTATAAACACTTTACAAAATTTGTCTATAAAAATATTATTTTCGTTTGCGCCGAGGGTTCAACGACCGCGCCGACTCGTGCGATTCACAATGATTTCATGATTTCAATTTCACTTCTACACATTCCACATCTCGTACTGCCTCTGTCGCTTTTGTTTGTTGTTGCCGTTGTTATTGCAGTTATATATTGTGTGTTCTTATTTTGCATTCATATCTATGTGCGCATGTTGTTTCTGTAGCTGTTCAGTGCTAATTCATACTGGTTCGCAGTCAGCCACATGTGGCGTCATTTCGCTCAGCGGCTGTGAGCTATTCAGCGCTGCATTCATGTTCCAGAAAAATGACAAATGATTGTTAATTGTCAGGTTAAATTGTTAGCAAATGAAAGTGTTGACAGAGTGGTAACGCGAATCGCGCAAGGAAGCCGAGGCTGAACCGCTCACAGGTTCCACAAGTTGGCAAAATCGTCGTCAGGGCGTCAGTAATCATGAAAACATTGAGGCGGCGTTGGGAGCGACGACCTCTAATCGGTCAACGGTGACGCATCCGATAATTTGGTCATGAAATTTCCAAATCTACTAATGACAGTTTTGAGTTAATACGTTTTACTCGTGTTACTCCTAACGTTCGTTGAATCATTGATTGCTCACCTGAGAGAGTTGTGCGAGTTTTTTCGCTCGTGAAAGTGATATTTCGTCAATTATACTCAAATGATAATTCTCTTCCATGTGAGTCTTGTAAATATGAATATAAATTCCGTAAATTGCTTGCTTTATTCGAATACCGAAAAATATTTTAATAAACGGAATATATTTCGGAAGATTTTAAAAAGCAGTATTTCAGAATTATAAGTTTCCGATACCTTACTATACTCAGATATACCATATGCATCATTATTAAGCAGATACTTGGTAATATACAGCTATCGACATCAAAATGGGCAAACATGGTTTGCATATGCCAATTCTGGTTTCTTCTATCGTGTGACATTAATCAAGTAACCAAAAATTCAAGTTAAAGCTTAGGACTTACGTATAAACGGGACGAATGTAAGTTTTTAAAAACTTGCGTATTTGTTGTGAATTAAGGAGACAACTATTTTGGGATTATCAAAAAAAGTGAATTTGGAACATAAGGGATAAGTTTACACCAAATTTCATGGAAGACGATAAAAGAGAAATATAAAAAACTCTAAAAATGTTTATTTGAATTTTTCATATACATTTTGAGGTTATGTGAAAAAGGTCTTGATATAAGAGTTATAGATCTTTTTATTACTTGCTACTTTACTATGTATGTAATTTTTTCTGAAAAACTCGTAGTTTTGCCAGAAATCGAGATAAACCGCGTTTAACCTCCTCTTTATTCTCTTCCAGGCGTCATATCGTCCGTAATATATTTTTTTTTGTAATTTTATCTTCTGTTGCCAGAGGATTTCATTCCACTAAGATTTTTTTGCTTTCAAAAATTGTATACCCTGGTCTCGCTTATTTGTCACTTAGCAATATTTTTTTATTTGAATAATTTCAATTACCAATTTTGAATTCCAAATCTTCTTGCTTCTTAAGAAATGAATGCAAATATATTAAAAAATCGTATTTTAACAAATAAAAGTATAGAGATGAGTTCTCTTATACATTTTATTTGATTGTGAGCGTTATCTTTCATCTTAAACAATTTTCAAAGTCCATTAAACAATTCTTTCGACAATCATTTTGAAACATAATTTACCAACAGCTGTTTCGAAATAGTGATTTTTGTAGTAATGGTTTAACTCTTAAACTTTAAATTTTTAAGTAAAAATTTTGACAATTTCAGCACTTTCCGTTTATGTTACAAATATATGAGATCCAATTAAAACGCTGATTTTTTATATTTCTGAGAAAAATGTTTACTGCTGATTTTATTTACACACTTTTGAGCATTTTTGACTGGCTAACAAAATTTTAACTTTTTTACCACATGAAATCTCATCAAATTTTGAATGTATTATGGTCACTAAAAAATAATATGTGATTGAAAGAAATTTACACGCCAAATTTTATTATGACGTCAAAATATATATTTTCTTAAAAAATACAAAATTATTGTTTAATAAAGAGAACTTATAATTATAATTTTTTTTATATTCCAATAATAATATGCATCTCCATACTGAAAATGGAAACCTGATGGAACCTCTCTTTACAGTCGTTGTAAGTTATTAGATGAAATTAAATTCCAGTCGTTTAATCTAGACGCTAAAACTTCAGCTTGTTTTTAGATAGATTCAAATCACATACTAAATCGTGGAAATCTCTTTGGCTCTTTTCAATTTAACGGTTCATAACTTTGATAATCTTCATCGTGCTGACTTAGAACAAGTTCCGAACACAAGTTTGGATACTGGGTAGTGTGTTTGGATTTGGTTCTACTGCTTTTTGTTTCGGCCAAACAGAAATAACAATCACTTACATGATCCTTTGGTTTGGTCCAAATCGTTAGCATAACAAAAGGCATATGTCTCTGTTCTTGTTTGTTTTCTGTCGAGGCTTGTTAACGATGAAGTAACTTAATAATAATAATAAAACATGATGTAAGTTAGCCGAATGCAATAGTTGTCAAATCGTATAAATGAAGTTGTATAAAAAAAGACAGATATCAGATATTATATCAGAAGTTAATAAAAAAAAGAAATAATTGTAATTGTTGAAATATAATTATTATAAATTGTTAATGTGGATAAGCCAACATAAACAAAAATCACCACAAAGCTCGTGTGACACAAACGGTGTTTACCAGTACTAAATATTGGATAGGATTTAATTGAAAGTTCTAGATGGTATTTTTTTTAAATCAAAAGGATATTGAAGATAAAAACATCCTTGCTTTATAAAATACTATGACATCTCCCAACTGTAAAATTAATTATTTCCTACACTTGTTCCCTGTAACAGCTTTCACAAAGTCGCTGACAACGTGTTGTTGTAATCGAGGACCGAAATTTTAAAACTGTTAGTCATATCTATTAAACAAATTTTAAAAAGAAAAATCCGAAAATATCTATTAAACAAGTTCTAAAGTACTCGTACTTACTTCTTTTGTTGCTCGCAGAACTGGATAGGACGCTCTTTTAATCCACCTTTCAAACCATTTTCGTAACTCTTCGACGCTGTTTTTTTTTTTTTTTGTTATGTTTCCTCAATTACATAATTTCGATTTCAATATAGATAAGTTATTCATTTTATTAAATTTATATTTTCGAAAAACGCGAATATTGCACAGTTCCACTTAGTATTAGCCTTAACCCAACTTTTTTCGAAAACTTTGTTTTTGTAAGGTTCATCGACGAAACTAAATAAAATTAAAAAAAATACTTCAGTTTTGGCTAGTTTTAGAATTTCACATTCTCACAACATACTAAAACACCAGAAGTTAACTGCATTTGTTAAAAAATGAAAATGTTGTTTTGAATTAGTTTTTAGTTGTCTAGTCGACGTCCGCTTGAGCGTCAACACACGCACACTAATCGAGCAACAAACAGCAACTAACGTTATTTTGAAAACGGAACTCAATTGAAGTGAACCGAACGACAGGACACGGGACTAAGGACTAAACAATATCAACACGCTAACTGTAACAACAATGGTAACAGCAACAGCAGCAGCAGCAGCAGCAGCAGCGACAGCAGTGCAGATGTCGCGGACTAGCAGCGCTGCGTCGCAGCAGCAGCAACCGTACTGACTGCCAATCTGGAAGCGGAGTTATGGTACGAAGTCTTCGCTTAGTCTATTGGCGGTGCAGCGCCGACAGCGTGTGTGTCCTTTGACTACTTTCACTGTTGCTGCTACTGTTGGTGCTGATGTTGTTGGTCGTTATTGTCGCAAACTTAACTCGATATAACCCCGATACTTCTTAGAAAAAGTTGTTACATTTTTCTGTTATGGCAGGACTTCAAAATGCGTCCTGGCGAACGGCGCAACAAAAGAACTAAGCGACAAAAAAATTTACCCATCAACAGCGAAGCTTTAGCAGAGATACTAAATCACACAGCAAACGCGCGAGCTATGAGCGCCGCTTAACCGCTATGAATATAACGAATGTGCGGCGGAAACGCGCTTACAAGTAAACGTGCTGACGGTTGAACGCGTAGTGCGGCTAAATAGTGGTGATTCCTTTTTTCTAACCCAAACAATTTTTGCCGTTTTCGATATGCGATTCTTTTTGCGTGCTGACGCTCAGTTGCCAGCTGATGCTGGTTGATGGCGGCGCGCAGCGCCAATGTGTACCATGACCATTAAAATAATAACTACCATTGATGCAGCAACAACAACATGCCAGCAACCAACTCCAAGCCATTCCACCGCATAGAGTTCAGCATCAACCAATCTAAACAACCACCTTCAAGCCCTTTAAACTACGAGTACGCATCCCCCACCGCTGTGTCTGCAACATTCATCCAACCATTCAGTCATCCATCTACACACGTAACTGCATCCTTTCTCCTTTCACTAGTCAACCCGCCTCCGCGCACCTGCCAACAACGCCGCTCACTACTCATATGCGCTCGGCCCACAACCCAGACGCGCATTCACTCACTCACTAACTCGTTCGCTCACTTGCTCGCTCGCTCATGTCGCCTGCACTAGAAAAAAGGATGTGCAAACAAAAATAAAAACCAAAATTAAAAGAATAAAAATACAATCCTGAAAAAACGAACGCGAATACGAGCGCTTGCTGAGCGCTTGAAATAAAAATCACTCCAACTATGAAGCAATAATGTAATAAGGCTGTGTGTGTCTATGTGTGTGCACGTGTGCGCGTGTGGAAAAAGCAAAAGGTTGGAAAAGCAAAAGCAAACAAAAAACAAAACAAAAGAAAAAGCATTAAAAAACAGCAGAGAAAAATGCAAATAAAAATACGAAAACACAAACAACCCCACTCGAGCGCGCCGCTCACCACCCCAACGCGCCTCGCCACCACACAAGCTGTGAGCGAATTGAGGAGAAAACTCGCCCTGCCACGGACGCACAAACAGGGGAAACGTCGCTGTACTGTTATAATGCCGAAGCGGCTTAAGTGGGGTGGCTCTGGCGAATGGTGTGGCTGTAGTGAGTGAATGAGCACGGCGAAAAGAGTGCTCGATTAAAAATAACCAAACGAAAAAGGATAATATTACTCCTGTCGCGATTTGACTCATTTTTATGGTTTGTATTTTTTCGTTTTTTGCGTTTTTTGTGTTGTTTTTTCAGTGCTCATAAGTATTTATTCGACACTCATTTCTTGCGGCTCGTGCTAGCGTTTTACGCTCAGCCAAATGAGGCGGCAATGGAGAATAGCAATTAATAAGCCGTTTACATATGTACATAACATATATAATATTTGCATAATATTATATAGACAAAATAATTTCAGATGCGACTGATTTTTTCTTAACAGAGAACACATTAATAAGCGAACACAATTCACTACATCGACACATAAGAGCTAGTTTTTCTTCTTAACAGGTCACAAATATCCGCGAACTACAATATTTCTATTCACAAAGATTTCGTACTCAAACTACCGAAATTGAATTCGTCGCATCATCCGTCAAAGAGTCACATCTTGTAGGACCAACAGCTAATAATGTCCAACGTGTGATAACCGGCGACGTCTAAACACAAACTAAATGTCCAAGATGTTGGCGATCGCCTTGGCAAATCGTTGTGGCCTTCACTTATTTATCATCGCCCCACAGCCAGCAGCAGAAGACACAACAACAAGTTCGTACAACAGTTGTTTGAGTCCAGCCCGACCGACGGGAGGCGGCAGGTGGTCCACGCTTCGCTCAGCATCGCAACCTACAAAGCAGACAGCAAAACAAACGAAAACAGAGGCAACAGCTCAAGTTAACAACTACATTGCTGTAAAGCAACGATACGAATAGGACCAAGGCGAAATGATAAGAAAATCGACAAAACAACGTCCAGAGGAAGCATTGACGAAAGGAAAAGAAGAAGCGCAACAGTCGAAACGCGGACAGGACCTTCTTGGCAGAATAGCAATTGGGCTCACATCGCGTACGCGCGTCCAGTCCGAACCGCCGCGTGAGGAGAGTGCGCAAATTGGGCGATGGCGTAGGGAGGTGATGAGAAGGGGAGGCGACGCGCCACCATTTGCAACGCCATCAAAACCATTGCAATCATCATTATCGTCGCCATAATCATCAACGGAAGCACCCACCAGTGGAGTCACGCAGCCAAAATATCGCACACCGAACATAAAAAGCAACAATAAATGCAACAACAGTGTCACCAGTAGCATGAACAGAAACTAAGACAACAAACAAAATTACTTAAGACCATTTGAGTGAGTGTTGCCCTGCGCTCCACCCACCACTCACTCAACACTGGCTTGTACGCTCTTCGGCGCCTGCTTTGGGCTGTTCAAGAGCAACATCTACGATAATAATGCGGCCACTGACGATGGCAACGCGCGAGCAAGACATTTTCACGACTTTCTTTTCCTTTTCGCTAAGTTTTTCTTTATTTCCCGCCTTTACTTTGGCCTTCGCAGCAGAAAAGTCCTGTGTGGGGCGCTCTTGTGAGCACACTTAATACTGTTGCTACTCTTAGATTGCAAAAGAGAATATCTTCGTATCGTGGCAGCAAAATAAAATCTGTTGGCCAAGTACAACGAAAAATGCCTAAGTTGGTTCAAAGTTGGGCAAGCAGAGGAACGTTGGGCGAGTGTGTGCGTTGTGGCTTCGAAGTCTTTCTGGGACTGTGTAGTTTTCTTACACACTTTAACACTTTCCCACGAAATCTGAACAACGAGACCGGCTAATGCGGCAGTTTACGTACTTCCGCGCCACATTTACACAAGCATGCATTCGATGAGGTGCACTCGTCTGTTATACGCAAAATGCAACAACAAAAGCAGCACGAGATGCCAAAGTGGTAAAAGGGCAATGGCGGTAACTGAACGCAACTGCAGGGTACACAGTTAGATGAAACGTATGTAGAACCTCTTCCGTGGCATGGTGGGCTTTTAGGCGTTCCAACAGCTTTGAACAATGCAACAATGCAATCTATGTGTGCCGGTTGTTCTGGGGGAAAGTGAAATTAATTTATGCTTTTGTGTTATGTGCGCTGTCTTATCAACGTCTCTTATCTTTCAGCTCATGGCGGTTGTTGGCGAAGGAGGGTAGGATCCACCTCTTCACGTCTTGTCACATACACATCTTCGTTGCACTGCTGGCGCTAAGCGATTCCGTCAACTCTCTTCAGTTCGCTATGGCGCGCCTTGCCAGCGCCATTTTTTGTATTCATACAATATTTTTCTGTTGTTGCACTAGATTGTGTTTGTTGTTTGCATAGCAACTTGACGGCTCGTCAGCTGTGGAATGAGCGCCCAGTGAAGGGAATCAAATTGTACTAATTAGATGAGAGTTGAAGTTTTTTGTGAATCCTTGAAAGTTGGAATTATACTAGTTTATTTTCTTTGTCATCGTCGCTCTTATCCATCAGTTGAGTGTTCGGATCTTATTAAAAAAGCGAAAAGTTGCATATATTCGCGGAGAATTCAGAACTCTTTTTTTAGACTTTAAACTTATCCTACATCTACCAACCCCTTAGCAGACAATTAATGAACCCAGAAAACTGATATGTGATTATTCTAGTTAACTTTATTAAGAAACTGTTGCAAAATGTGTTATTGATGTCGAAGAGGGTATATCCAACAGTTTTCCAGCCCTCGAACGACCCCAAGGAGTAGGCTTGTGATACGAAATCTTGGACAGCTTCAACAGATCCAACATCAATAAAGTAGTCATAGGACTTACAGTATGAAATTTTCTCATTAATTACATATAAAGGTATAAAGTTTTAGTACTTGAGCTGCAACTAGAATAAAAAAATTGAGCGGTTGGAATCAGAACTATTTTCATAGTGATATCCTAAACAACTCAGCTTAAAAGTTAATAAATCAGACTACATTCTCCCAATGCCGGATTTCAAAAGATACTTCCAGGTGAGGATACCCTCTAGACGATAATGAAGAAGGGGCATTATAGGGGAGTAACCATCCATCATTTACCATCTCTAAGCGGAAGTACTACGCATAGAGAAGGCCTGCGAAGCTCTATTGAAGAACTACGAGAGGATATATAAAGCAGAAATATACGTGGACAGCCAGGCGGGACTCCTGGCCTTATCGTCGCCCATGACTAATTCCAGCATAGTCCTTAACTGCAAGAAAGCACTGAGCTTACTAGAAGACAAGCTCCACCTAGACTTGATATGGGTTCCCGGCCACAGGAACATTTTCGGCAACGAAAAAGCAGACGATTCGGCAAAGGCAGAAGCTTTCCTAAACGAATCCGAGGCAGAACTAATAACAATCCCGCTAGGATTGATTAGGAGAGAGCTCAATATACAATTTAAACAAGTTGCAAAGAACAGATGGAAAACAAGTAAGGAAGGGCTAAGTTCGTGTATCACCGAAAATTTTATACTCTCGCATGATAAAGTGATATTCGATAGTGATAATGATACATATTTTTCAAATACCGTATTTGTGTAAAGTTTTATTCCGCTATCATCATTGGTTCCTAATGTATATATTATACAGAGAAGGCATCAGATGGAATTCAAAATAGCGTTATATTGGAAGAAGGCGTGGTTGTGAACCGATTTCACCTATATTTCGTACATGTCATCAGGGTGTTAAGAAAATGTTATATACCGAATTTCATTGAAATCGGTCAAGTAGTTCCTGAGATATGGGTTTTGGTCCATAAGTGGGCGACGCCACGCCCATTTTCAATTAAAAAAAAAGCCTAGGTGCAGCTTTCTTCTGCCATTTCTTTTGTAAAATTTAGTGTTTCTGACGTGTTTTGTTAGTCGGTTAAGGCACTTTTAGTGATTTTCAACATAACCTTTGTATGGGAGGTGGGCGTGGTTATTATCCGATTTCTTCCATTTTTGAACTGTATATGGAAATGCCTGAAGGAAACGACTCTATAGAGTTTGGTTGACATAGCTATAGTAGTTTCCGAGGTATATACAAAAAACTTAGTAGGGGGCGGGGCCACGCCCACTTTTCCAAAAAAATTACGTCCAAATATGCCCCTCCCTAATGCAATCCTTTTGCCAAATTCCACTTTAATATCTTTAGGCTTAGTTATGACACTTTATAGGTTTTCGGTTTTCGCCATTTTGTGGGCGTTGCAGTGGGCCGATTTGCCCATCTTCGAACTTAACCTTCTTATGGAGCCAAGAAATACGTGTACCATGTTTCATCACGATATCTCAATTTTTACTCAAGTTACAGCTTGCACGGACGGACGGACGGACAGACAGACATCCGGATTTCAACTCTACTCGTCACCATGATCACTTTGGTATATATAACCCTATATCTGACTCTTTTAGTTTTAGGACTTACAAACAACCGTTATGTGAACAAAACTATAATACTCTCCTTAGCAACTTTGTTGTGAGAGTATAAATATAACAAAATGCAATATAACTAACGGTTATTGCCAATATATGAGAAGAAAAGTACTAAAGATTTATTAAATAGGTCCAGGAAAAGTATCTTTAGACTAACTGCTACCATAACGGAGCATTGGCCATTTGGAGAACATGCGTCCAAAATGGGTATGCCCTACAACAATATCTGCCGTGGCTGCGAAATAGTAGGGAATAAGGAAACCACTTTCTCTGTGAATGCCCAGTTCTATCGCAGATCCGACACAGAACACTTGGAACCCATCAAGCACGAAACCTTGCGTAGTTGTCTACAAAAAGAATGTCGGATATTAGTAGCTTCGTCGAAACCACAAAATGGCTTATCTACCCAAGCTTTGGCTTCTCCGAAGAGTACATTTTTGACGCTAAAGCAATCACTTTTACCGATGTTTTAATCCCTCTTGCTTGGTTCCTGTTTAGAATGAACTCGTTTTTTTCCGATATTAAATTCATATTGTACTTTAGGTGATAAAATCTTTAAGAAGAGAAGGGAAAAAGAGAAGTTTTGCTAAAATAGTTCTTGTCATCTGGTGCAAAAAGGGTCAAATTGGGGTCTGCCTATCTAACTTTTGCCCGCTTGTAAGGCCATTTCAATGTTGGTGTCCCTACAGGGAACGGTACATTCGGCACACATACATATACGAGAAACCACGCATTCACGCACTCAAAAAGTACACATACGCATGGATTTACCGTTGATACTCCGGTCGCCGTGAAATTATCCTGGTGGTTCTGGTAATGACAGCGCCTACGGTACGCCTGACGCAACGCAGTTGAGATACACTTTTTCGGCTACTGTGTGTATGGGCATTTGGAGGCAAGGGGTGGGACTCTGTGTTGTTGTTATTTTTATTTCGTACGCTTTCTATGCAAACTTTATATGGATATCATGTCGTTGTTTTTATCAGTTTCCTTTCATTCCGTCCAGGAGTGCCACTAACTAATTCGTGTGTTCCCTTTGTTGGGGCGATTCTATTTATCTGCTCGGTAAAAATTCTAATTCAGTCTATATGCGCACACGTGCACACACCTACCCCTCATTGCTCCTCACGGCATTGACGCGGCGCTTTGCATACGTGGCACACATGAGTGTGTGTGCGTCGGTGCGCTTGAGTGTGTTTGTGTGGCCCTTCGTCGCTGTTGTTCGTGTGCCTCTAATGGGGTGCTTTATGACACACAAATAACTGCAAGTACAACAAAAACGATGTGCAAGCTGCTGCGACAGGCTCCCAGTTAGTTGTGCTTCCAGCCTCGACTTCATTCAAAGACACACACACACACATATATGTATATACACGCGAACAGAGCAAGTTCATTCCCGGTCCGCCGCACCCAACACATGCCGTCGTCAACAAATTAAAATTGCAAAAATTTTCTAACACCGCCCACTAATGCCGCCCCTCCCCTGCCGCTATGTCCTTGCCTTTGGCCTCGCCGGCGCTATTGCTGCTGTTGTTGTGTGTAATTGTGAAACGTGTGCATGTAGTTGTTGGTGTACCCGTGTGTTAGAATAAAAAGCATATATGATATCCGCCAATTTGTGTGCGTGCGCATGTGTGTGTGTGTAAAGTTTCGTCTGTTCGTCTGTGTTTGCAGCCGCGCAGCTTTGGCGTAATTTTTTAACTAATTTTCTATGCAAATTTAGCTCATTCTTCTCGCTCGCGCCCTTTCTCCATTTTGTCCTAACAACAGCAACAACAAGTACAACTTATTATACAAAAACATACATACATACAATCATGGATATGCGTACATGCGAGGTGCATATGTGATGCTGTTCGCCACGGGTGTATTTGAATAGCTGCTGCTACCCCAACCCCCCGGCACACACACAACCATATCGCAACCCACTGTAGGTGAGGTGAGGTGACTTTTTTGGCTGGCTCAGCACAGCCGCTTTGTTAGTTGCCACATTTGGGTTCGCACTTTTTGTCGTTTTCCATGGTTTCGCTGTTGTAATTGCTAACGCCGCTTGGTCCTTTTGGAATATCCATCCGGCACTTTTTAATTTTAATTTTTCGTTTCAATAGAATGGCTTATTCCATGTTGCACGATTAGCAAAAAGAGGTTAGTGGTGGCAGTGAGCGGCGTCATATTTTTAAAATACTGTACATCAGAAAGATATCCCAAAATCTTTAGATTCTAAATATGACAGAGCACAAGAACTCCACTATACAGTTTTTCTTTTTAAAACTATTTCTTTGAGCTTCAAGTGGACCATTTAAATTTTTAAAGATAGACCTAACCACTTAAGGTCCAATACTTTTTGTGTAGGATTTGAACAATCCGTATGTTCATATGTTTAAACCATTGTAATGTCTCATAATTAAAATGCGTACGTTCATTGCAGAAAATCAATGGACTTTAAAAAAAGCCCATCCAAATTGCTAAGTGATCCTGTTCTCATTTCTACATAAGCTTCTACGCTTTCACGATCGCGCACAATGTGTAATCAACAAGGAAACTTTTGCTGTGACAACTCGGTGCCGCCGAGGAAAGACGAAGTTCACGTAGTTGCTCGTATTCGGGGAACACGATTTATGCTCTTATTCGTCGCTGCTACGTCATTTGGCAATCTTTTCCATTTTGAAATTCTTTGAATGGTGACAGTTGCTTTTAATTTCAAATAAAGTTTTGTATTTTTTTCTGAAATTTCATTTTTATTACTTATTTTTGAATTCGAATATGCGTAATATAATGTAAAAATTATATGGAACGAATAGCAGATAGAGGGATTGGCAGGAAAGAAATAGGACTGAGTCAAATTAAAGGAAAATTATTAAACCAATCCTTACAAATATTTAAAAACTTTCAAAATAGGCTCCTTCTGTGTCGATGCAGCGCTGCAAGCGCGATTTCCATGCATTGAAGGCGCTATGGAAGGCATTCGAGGTGTATGCTGCTTGGATCCCCTCTGACATCTCGAAATGCTTGCTTTCAACGGATTTTTTTGGCAAGGAAACAAAAAAAGTCCGGGGGGGCCACATCTGGGCTATAGGTAGCTGTTCACTGTTGTTATCATGGGCCAACTTCCAATCGACTGTGATGTCTATACGGACCCGATTGATCCTTCGTTTGAGTATCTTGAAGACTTTCACGTAAAACTTGGCGTTAAAGGTTTGTCCAGGAGGAAAAAATGCATGGTGGACGATGCCTTTGATGTCAAAAAAGACAATGAGCATCGATTTCACTTTGGATGTGCTCATTCATCAGCGACCTCTTCCCGGGCCTCCAGAAAGGTCTGGTGCCACCGAAAAACACCAATTATTGCTAAAGCAACAACTGGGTAAGCCTGCTTGATCATACCAAACGTTTCTGTCACAGATTTACTGAGTTTCACACAGAATTTAATCGCGTATCTCTGCTCTAACGAACGCTGCATTTTCGACTTTCACAACTCACAGAAACACGTTACGCGAAGACGTTTGTCCTGACTCTGCAGGTGCTCGGAGACAACTGATCAGCCGCTCGTTCGTTAGCTAAGAATTTTTCTACAGAATACAGCCCATGCGTGCACGCTCCGAAGTACAGTCGGGGCGAAAGAAAATCAGTCCTCTTACTTTCCGGACAAACCCTGTAATTACGTAAATCGTATTGACTATATGAACAGAATGCGCAACACCTAAGAGAAGTTAACGACAATGAGCAATGAAAGTTTTCTTGTTAAAACCCAGACATCAAAAAGTGAACCTATTTATTTTCGATATGAGTATGAACCGACACACTATAACACAATCACCTATTCATAAAAATATATTTTTAACACATACATATGGCATTTTGTTGTTTTCTAAGCCAAAATGCTTAATTTTTTATTTTACTTGAATAGTCTCACATTCCAATTGGCAAAAAAAAAAATAATAATGAGAGGGTCATAATGCCGAAAGTCATACTATTTAACATAATTTTTAGGTTATATGCATATCGTGTATTTGTATATATGTATATGACTTACGAAGTGTTCCTCATGGACTCCCTGATAAAACGTTTTTTTCTCTGACTTCCTACAAAAGATCATGACGATTTACTTATTAAAATATTGAAAGACTAACTCGCAAATTACTTATTACATAATAGTTGCGATAAATCAGAACTATATCCCAAGAACTGAACAACTGGCTGAAGTATATTTCTCCAAACATTTCAGAACGAAACAAATTTATACACACAACAAACTCCACTTCGCCTGCACCTATACATCACTCTATATGTATGTATTTAATGGGAATGCATGACTAAATACTAATCACTTGGCTGCCACGATATATTGTATGCGCATGCCATTAATTCTTTTAATGTTGCGAATGAAAAATATTCTAAAAGGCTCCAAAACGCATAGATACATACAAAAAGGCTCGTAGACACAGCATACAATGAAAAAATACTCACACATTTAAATAAAAAATATATAATGAATTTCGTTGACGCGCACTAAAAGGGCGGGCAGACATTAAAACCGAAAGTTAAAAAATAAAGTAAAAAGGAAACCAGCAGCATTTGAATATCCCCAAGCACGTTTAGTGCAGACGTTAACGTGGCGGCCTGATATTGTACACACGACGACTAGTGCGCGAATTGCCAAATCGGCAATGAGTGCGCGGCACAAATTTCCTATTTTACACAACATATAGCGCTCGTAAAAAATAAATACCTCCAAACATGTCAGTAACGCACTCGTCCCACGCACCTCGCGCCAATTCCGCGTCGCCAAAAACCCTTCCCTTACTTACAACATGCCACTAGTGGTAGCGCGCTAGTGCGCCGCTACCTTCGCCTGAACCCACTTCATTAAGCGTCACTGCGCTAGCTCCACGGCATCCGTTAACTTCGCGCTCCACTAATGTCCTTTTTGCTCGCGCTTACGCACCTTCCTTGCTCTCCATAGAAATGAAACGCAATAGAAAAAAGTCGCTCGCAGCGCTCACAGATCCCGTACGCCTTGGGACCTGAATATCCTTGTCTCATATGCGCGCGTAATTCTAAAAAATTAATGTCGCCCCGTAATTTAAACAAAGTAACATAACGCAAAACACCGCAGCGCAACTACTAACATCGCCTTTCAGTTCCCCGCCGCTGCCATTGAAACCATCGGCTTCAAAGTGCCTCGCGCTGGTAATGTCGGCAACAGCATCCTGCAACCTTCACTTTCCTATTGCAATTATTACTTGCTGCTACTGCTGCACAACAGCCAGCAACAAATTTTCCCCATAGCTGTTGTAGTTGTAATGCGCTTAGTTGTTTTTATTGTTGTTGTTTGTTATAGAAAAATGTAAAAAACCCATAAAATAAAATATAATTTCTTTCTTTCGCGGCGCAGCGCGCTCGTTTCCCTGATGATGGCTCGGCCGACGCAGCAGCGGCAGCGACGCCAGCTCTTCTAATGCTCATCTCTTTCTAACTCGGCAAATTCAAAGTCAGCCCGCTGCGAAGCTGCACAGAAAAGCGCTTGGAGTGCTTTTTACCAAACCATAAAGCGAGCGCTACCAGCACCAACACCAACACCAACCAGCCAGCAAGTGACTAAGATGAGGGCTGCGACGAGCGCGTCTGATTACTACTTTTATTGCCAGCAAATACTCTCTAAGGTAGTTGCTTCTCATCAGCGGTAACGATGCCGGCAGCAGAGGCAAGCGCGCCAAGCGCCAGTTGCAGTGAGGTGAGCCGCTTTTTTACGAACTCAAATTTTGGTGGGTGGTTGGCTTGCAGGTCCTTTTTTACTTACACCTTTTTTTACTACACATTTTTAAAACTTTGCGGCAGCGATTTCTCTGGTACGACATCAGCGCTGTTCCGATTGTTGTTGTTGTTACTATTGCTTTGTGCGAAACGCGAACAATTTTCAAGGGTGGTTTATGAGCGCGCGAGAAGTTTGCCTTTGCCTTCATGCTAGACCGCGTCGCGCAGCGCCGCACTTCACTTGCCGCCAACGGCCTCCCCGCGCGCTCGCGTCAATTCAGTTTTGCTTGCTGCCTTAGCTCGTACTTTGGCTTTCACTTTGCCTTTGCCTTGCCTTAACCGCTGCTGTGTAAGCGCGTTTCTGAACTCCTGTGTGTGTGCGTGTGTGGTCTATGTCGTTCGCTGGCAAAACTTCTATTTAGCGTTGTGGTTGTTGTAAAGGCTGTTATTGTATAGTGTTTTGATTTCCTCCTCTGCGACTCGCTATTCACTTCATCATCTTCCTTTGTGGCTCTCAATATTTTTTAACTACGTGTTCGCAGTTAAAAAATCTCATTTTGTTTTTTATGCTGGTATTTGTTTTTGTAATGCTTTAGACACACCGTTGTTTTCTTGTTGAGTACACGGAAACAATTCTCTATTACATTGAGAGCTTTTCGAGTTAGAACCACGTCGCTTAGTGAAAACATTTCGGTCGTGGATACGGTGTTTGACCTTTGTGGTCTACAGCATGGAGCTCATCTGCATTCTATGTTTAGATAATCGAAACATGCGCGATGGTACAATATTAATACGTCCAGATGACATTATCATAATGTAAATATTTGGTAGTCGAAGAAGTCTTTTCGTATTTCTAATCAAATTTTAACTTTTTTTTTATTATATTTATAGTAATAAATAAATAACCAAATATGTGCCATTTTTATCGACGAAATTTTTCCATTTTTCCGCTAGAGACATTATTCCATCCGTGTAAAACTTTCATCAGTGTAAATCAAAATTTCGAAATTTCCAGAACGGAAGCTAGCGAACCGTTATTGTGCTACACGAACTGTTACAGCATCGTCTCCGTAAACTTCCACGATTGCAACGATACGAAAAGACTTTTTCGCCTATGCAATATTATAATTTCCGGCTATACTAACACTAAAAGTAATTCCCCTATATGTGGACAGTTTTTTCTTAACCAACGCAAAATGCCTTATAATATTTTTCAGTGTATTTTACTTTAAACGTTTTTCATATTCTTGTCTGTTGGTTTCGTGCTTCGCTGCTTCCAGTGCCTTCGCCGCCTTGACACAGTAGACACGGCATGTTTATGTCCACACGTTTACAATAAAGGCAGGTGGCGGCAAATCATAGAGTACATATTAGGATCTGTGCTCAAAACGATATGCTTGGCGGTTAAAACTTCATATTTAGAATTTCCAAGTTCTTGAGACACTCACCCATATATGGCTGGTTCCTATGTATGTATATGGAGCAACCAGGTATCTGATGGAAAATCTTGATGGAAAATATGTACATATCTTGCCAGCTTTTTTGATTCATATACAGTTACGAGTTGCATTAGTTTCCTCGGAGGTCGAATAATTCTGCGCTCCTCCACTTTAGAGACTTCTTAAAATACATATATTTAATTTCAATACAAAACTCCCGTCCACACAGAATTTGTTTGCCGACCGCTGTTGCAAACAATTGGAGCAGCCACTACGGTATTAGCAACAACAGCAACCGCAACAACAACAATAACAACAGCAGCGGCAGCTAACGCATACATTCAAAAATTGTTTAGAGAGTTTTGAGTGAATAGATGAACTCAAACCAGAAAGTCTGCTTACCTCCCTCTGCGCTCCCAAAAGCTGTGCAACAACCAGAAAAAATGACGTGTCGAGGGTTGATTTCTTACTGCACCTCGCACCACACAACTTATCTCCTCCGTTCTTTTATTTTCAATTCTTTTACTTTCATTATTTTCCTTTTCATTTGTTATTCTTTTTTGTTCTGAGTTTTGTTATCAACATTTTTACAATACCTAAGTTGAGAACGCAATAGTATGTAGCTGCAGTTGCTGTTGTTGTAAGTGGATGCTTAGCAGGCGTATTCAAATGTGCAGATGAAGTGCTTGTAAATAGATTGTTCATATGTAGGCAAATCAGCCCCTTTGTGTGTGTGTGCGTGTGTGGGTGTGTGTGTGTGTGTGTGTGTGTGTGTGTTGGAGTGCGTGCGGGTAACATGGCAGGCTTTCAGGATTGCTGGTGCGCGATGACGATGACGCTGCCGCTGCTGCCGAAAGTGAGGCAAGCAAAGGTATCCTTTTCGTTGAATTACACAAGCATTCTTCATTTCAATGCTTTTACTCGAACTCGCGGGCCTTATGACAGAGGTAGCGAGTGTCTTGTAGGAAAACGTATTGCATCGCAACAAAAAGTTTCCGCCTTTACGCTCCTAGGTCAATGTCATATACATACATATGGGTAATAAGAAGTGTTCTTCTAATTTGTGGCTCAGAATGGAGATGGAAACTCTAAAAGGCAAATTATGGTTATATTGATAATAATTTGCGAGGTTTCTGCTCAATGGTAATATTGGATCCGAAAAACCGATGCACTTTGTTGGTTATTCTATAAAGATATAACAAAACTATAGGTAATTTTCTCTAAGAATGTTGATCGAGAAATTAGGGTTAGGCTTCCTTGTCCGCCTTAGCCAGAGACTTCAGGGTTTGATTGCACTATTACCTCATGTAATTTGATGTCTTTCAAATACTTTTGGCATAATATTCATTTTCATCTTTTCTTGCAGGGCGTGTTAGTCGTGAGCATTTGCGAAGAACGTGTTCGATGGGTCGGTAAGTTTCCACTTGTGCTTGCCAGTAAGGCACTTATTATTATTTTAATATTTGTGCTTTCGTCAAAGCATTATATATGATACGATGTCGTGTTCACGAATGCACGCATCGCTATTATGTGAACGACAGGAAGATGCACGCACATGCGTACGATGTTTAAATTTAGATAATATAAATGCCGAAGATGTGTTTGCGGCCACACAGATAGTGTTGTCCAACTAAGTTGGAAAGAATTCGGATTGCAAAGAACTCAAGGTAGAAGAGGTCCTGCTTACACACATACATATGTAATACTTATAAGGGCATTCATATTAAATTAGCTTCGATAATTGTTTCGTACAAACAAACGATCTTTGTGACCTCAAATTTTGAATTGAGAATCTTCTCTTTCATTCCTTATCAACTGAGATAGAAAACTATAATGTTTGTTACCTTCTATACATACATAAGTACATATGTATGCAACGGTAAATCTACATAGACATTTAATGTTGAAATAGTCACACAATAAATACGCATTGCCAATTTCCCAGATAAGATATGAAAATGGGAATTAGTGTGTGAGTGAAGGGGGGTGTGGTCGCGCACGATTCCGAATAGTGCCACAGGGACTTATTCCTTACCGCGTTACCTTCTATCCATCCTCGCCAGCTCCCCCATCCAAAGCTCACTTACCTAGTTCCCCACAAAGTACCATATTCTTTGACGACGTCAAAAACTGAGTTGCCTTTGTATTAGTTGTCGATAATAAGTTTAAAATTCAGCCAAAGGCATAGGGGCGAGTGCGGCAGGCAAAAGAAAAAATATACTGCGCTCAGTAGTACTTTAAAAAAATCGATATGAACGATGTGTAAAGCGGCAACAGTGTGTGGCAACAACAACAGCCGCAACAACAGCGCGAGCGACTACGACAAAGTTGGCGGCACTACCCGCGTTCGCGGATGAAATTTCAACTAATGTTGTTGGTTAGTGGTTGTTAGGCACCACTACTTACGCACAAGAATATTTCTTTGCTACTTTTGTATCGTAAGCTCTTCGATAAAATGCTAATATAAATGAATAAAAGAATTGAATTTTCATACTCTTTCATTAGAGGAAGAGATTCCCTTTGAGTCGTGATATTCTAATGAGACTGCAAAGAAGACTGAACTCTGATTTAAAATGTTCAATAATTGGGATTATTACAATAACATATTGTATTTTTTAATGTTCCGAAAATTGTCTGAAGTAATAATTGTTAAATATTGAAATAATTTTTGTACCAGAGCATCCCCTTGCAATTGAGTTGCAAAATAATACTCGTTAATATAGAAAAAAATACCAATGAGTCATGTGAGGCTGGTTACAATTAAAATGATCAATCAAGGGGTAACTATAACAACAAATAGAAGTGGTATTACACTATAATTCAAAAGAAAGAAAAGAGGAATGATAAAAAATCGAATATTCAATTAAAATCGATTTCCTAGTTAGAATTAACATACATACATATACTTTCACCATTCTCCATGCGGGTGTAGCAACAATATGTAAATTATAAACGCGGTTATCTCGACCGTACATCTAACATAGGCTTAAGCGCCTTAGGTTAGGTAAATAGGCAGATATTCGTGAGACCACGGAGAGGCTTTTCCGTTGTGATGCCCAAAAATCCTAAGTATGGATCAAAACGACTATCTAATCCAGATAATTCGTCGGTGTCGTAGAGATTATGTCAACTGAGATGCTTCGACCTTAGTCTGGTGAAAGCTGGACAGTGAAGAAGAAACTGTTAGACGTTTCCACCTTATCTTTCTCCCTGCAATTTTGCAAGCTGCATCCTCCAAAATCTTTAGCAAGAGTGCCAATTGGAACAATGTCCATTTAGTACATCTGCTGCTACTTTACTCGTCTTAAACATAGGGACGAAAGCCACCTAACAAAACACGATTACCGAAACTCTAAAGTTCCCCTAACTACTTTTTTCCGCCTTTGATATGTAGTACTGAGACGATTTAAAAAATATGATTGAAGCAATCGTTACAATTCTGTAAAAACTTTTAAAATAGGCTCCTTCTGCGTCGATGCAGCGCTGTCAGCGCGATTTCCAAGCATTGAAGGGGTCAGGGAAGGCATTCTCCAAGCATGCTGCTTGGATTCCCTCTGTCGTCTGAAAATGCTTGCCTCTTCCCTGCTCTCCACAAAGGCCCGGTGCTACCGAAACGCACCTCTTCTTGCTAAAGCAAAATCTGGGTAAGCCTGCTTGATCATATCAAACGTCTCTGTCGCAGATTTACCGAGTTTCACACAGAATTTAATCGCGCACCTCTGCTCTAACGAACGCTGCATTTTCGGCTTGCACCACTCACAGAAACACGTCGCCCGAAATTGTTAGTCCTGACTCTCCAGGTGCTCGGAGATAGTTAATCAGTTGCTCTCTACAGAATCCAGTCTACATGCTACGAAGTCAGTCGCGGCGGAAATAAACCAGTCCTATTACTTTCCGGACAAACCCTGTACACAAGGCGTTCGGTTAGATTTGCCGATTCGTGCTTAATAAACTTTTAGAAAATTGTACATAAATTTCTGGTAGCGCTCTTGACCAGTTATTTAATCGATAGCATTGGTTAAAAAGCATCAAAAAACTATGACAAAGAAATTCGTCCAGAGAGCGAATATATCTATTAATTTTATATTATATATATCAGTATTATGTTGCCATATTGTATAAAATTGCACAATTTCCGTTCACACATAGTGCTTATTTAATCCGAACATACTTTGCCGGTGGAGATATGTTCCGCGCTCTCAGCTGCACTACCTTCAGTCGCTGGCGCTCGCTAGGCTGAATCATTTCAGACACACATTCATATACATATGTATATTTATAATTGCGAGCACTATATGCAAATGTTTGTCGGTTGTCAAGTCGACGACCATCGCCTGGCTGCCCGCTGCATTAATCTCGTCGCGCTTATCAGCCCAACAACTTATTTGCTACTTTTGAAGCATTCTTATTTTAGCTACCCACATTAATGCATTATTTAAGCACCTAACATCGTGCCACTGTGACCAAGGTACAGGGCTGCCGGTGGATCTCTGTTCGTTCCTTAGCTTCGACTTTGTAATTGGGCGGACGGAATCAAAGTATTCATGTTCGATGTCGGTTTGATTACAGTATTTATTTATTGCATTTGCTTGCCCTTGCATAAGAAATTGCGAAAATATTTGTGTCAACGAATTAGGTTTCGGCTTCACGAATAAAAATTTATATGAAGACTCCGTGGCGCAACGGTAGCGCGTCTGACTCCAGATCAGAAGGTTGCGTGTTCAAATCACGTCGGGGTCAATACATCAATTCTCAAATATTGTTGTAAAGAAAAATTTTTATTGTGATTTCGGAAAATTTAAACTGAGTGCCATACTATACTTTGTTATATTCCATAGACAGACACACCCATGAATACATATTAATGTAAATATATACCGACAAATACCGACTTACTTGCAGCTCTTCACTTGACGAATTTTCCTGAAAGTGAATGAAGGAAATTTCAGTGAGTAATATAATAGAAAATAATTATAAATATTAAGTGGAAGCGATGTGTTTAGAAATGTATTTATATTAGGATTAGAAAACAAAAACTAAGAGTTTAGTAATCAGTTGAGTAGTACTGAGAATAAAGTCTCAATGAAACACTCGGTTTTAGGGATAGATTCTCAGAAAATTATCGATATTAGCATTCACATAAAATGTTATAGTAAATAACTATTGATTCCAGTAATCATATTTTGTCAAGAAAACTTTTATTTGTTTATGAGGCGAATGTTGCCGAAGACAACCCTTATACACCGATTTTACTAGTATATTCTTTTACTTTTTCAAGGCTTGTAAAAAGTGTTGATTTGTCGCTACTTGTCCTTCGTTAAACAAGAGTTTCATACTAAATTCTAATAACGTTCTAATACTTCCCCGTATATAATATTGAAATATATAAGCTTATTGAAGGAGGAAATTCTCAATCGAAAGGCATTATGGTTAATAAATAATTTTTTGATATCTTAAAACACTACTATTGATAAACATCTATTGAGTGTAAATAGAATTTAAAATTGGGGAATTTGATTATTAATTCTCGCACTTCGATGACTTTACAAGTATGCTCTCTTAACCTATGCATATTTGCAATTCTTATATTGAGTAAAATGTCCGATTAGAGTCAGAAAGCTAGAATTAATAATCGGTTAGTGGTTTACGCGGTTCCTGAGACAATATTTTTGGAGAAAATTAATTTAGTAATACTGGTTCGTTCTTTAAATTATTTTTGGGTGAAAAATGATAAAAATGTCAAAAACCTGACATGTCTTTATGGGCTTAAGAACGCAGAAAAAACACGATCAAGAAGTATTCTTTAATATTATCTAGTATTTGCTTGGAAAAGCAGGTTGTATTTTCAAAAGGAATCTCGAACTGATCAATAAAAGAGTTCATACTCCGAAGCATGTGATTTTTGCGAAAAAATTATTTCTTCTTCCTTTCCACACAGTTTAAATCAATAAATTTTGGAGTTCTTGTTGCCTCTGGAATAGTTCAGAATGCGCAAGTAAAAAATACATTTATCCGATAAACTCACAAAAATAACAACAAAAGCAATTGAGTAATAGCAGAATTCGGCTGGTGTGCTTAGAGGAGAGACAACACCGAAAGTTCCAACAATAAAATTATCCCCCATCCCGGCCGAAATATAATTCAATAGAATTGGGCAAAAGAAATAAATGAAATGAGCAGTGTCTGCACAGGGGTGTGGCGTAGTTTCGCCGTGCTCTACAAATGGCCATCATAAATGTAGTGCTTCGCTTAGAACCTAAGCATCACACCAGCTGCAACAGACCTTAATAAAAGATGTGGGCGAGCGTGGCTGGAATGCGAGTGGAGGAGAAAGCAATAATGGGCACGCCACGCCACGTTCCGCCACTCCGCATGGTGCACATCTTGGGCTAATGTTGTTGCTGGTGCGCGCGTTGGATTCCACGTTCATCGACGCCATTTGCCGCAATTTATATTTAAACTTGCAACATTCTATTACAACTTTTTTCGCCGCTAAACTATGGTGAAGTAACGAGCTAAATGCTGCCGCTTGAATGGATTTGTTGCTGCTGCTAGCCGCGGCTTTGCAAGATTTATTTCGTAAGCGGAAAAATGGGCGCAGCTGAACGGCTGAGCGGCATATTGCCGAAGATTTCTGAACGGAGACGGGATTGTAGTCACCTAAGTAGCAGTGCAGCGTTCCGAGCATTCTCGCTCGACGATCACAGTTGCGCGTGTTGTGGCCTCCTTCAGCCTCACCCCTACTTTAGACTGCAATGTTTAGTTGGTTTAGTTTTCCTTTGAAATTCGGTTCTCCTTCACCACTCAAAATTCCTTACCAGAAGCTAAACTTTGTACAAACTACTTGAAAAGTGGACGGACGGACGCGGCGGGCTAAATTTTTGGATTGTGCGGCAACAGTAGCCGCAAACATTAGCCCCGAGAAAGGACAAACTACAAAGTAGCAAATGGATAAAGAAACCGAAAACTTCACAAGCAAACAACAAAAGTGTAATGAGAAATACCCGTGGATAAGCGCTCAACAACAGCGCCACAAATAACAACAACACAATTCAAATGGTTGCAAATGAAAGTTGTTAGTGTTAGTGCAAATGGTAATGGCCACAGTATGCTGAAGGCGGCCGAGCAGGCGCGACTACAAAACGGAATCTATTCGGCGCTGTAGTTGTTGCCATTGTATAAGCTATAAGTTTTGATCAAATGTACGCGTTCTTGTATTGTGTGGCAAGCTGCAACAACAAGGACGGCTGGAGAGCTATTGCGGCAGTGAGCCGCGAAGCAGCGACTATTACCTTCACAAAACTTAGAAATAATCACCGAAATAAATCTAAAAATGGGCTCCCCCCGCCTGCCGCAGCAGCCTCTGCAGCGCCGTGTATTTCACCTTGGATTTGCCATTTGCCATCCCGGTTACTTCGAGTTACTTTTCTGGCCGTTATTGTTATTGTTGTTATTATTGCGATGCGTTAGTTGTAGTCGAAACTGTAGCTAGCTGCTCGGCGGTGAATCAAGTGGGTAAATCAGTGAAGTGAGGAAGAAGACAAAGTCGTTTTCTTGAACGCTCTCAGTATGTGAGTAGGGGGTTGAGCAGGAGGTGGGCTGCGAGTGAAATATCTCTGTTGCGCGTTTAGGGTTTTAAGTTTTTGCGCTACTTAAGGGCATAGTGTACACGTTTTGTCGTTAGTGTTAGTTGTGGTGCTATTTAGGCTCCTGCCCCACCGCCCATTCAAGGTACAAACAAGTGCACAAACATTACAGCTATTGTACACCCATACATACCCTGAATTTTTATATCCCTTTAAATATAACGGCTCTTCTCTCTAAACAGACGCCGTTCATATAAACGACGAAAAGCGCAAAAATGAAAATCTAAAATCCATTCAAGAAGGGGATAAAACCAACCAACGAAAGAAGGGAGGGCTCTGAGAGCCAAACTACGGGATTTTCTAGCGCTTATTTTACCGTTTCGAGGTCGATATTTAATATTTGTCCAAACAGTGTTCACGGAAACACACAAATTGCAACCGCTGTTTATTTTTCACTATCGACTTGTCATAATCAGATTAACGCAGTTGAGTGTTCTTGCTCTAGTTATTGTTGTTATGCCGTTGCTCGGCAATCTCTCATAAGGGGACTCCGTGGCGCAACGGTAGCGCGTCTGACTCCAGATCAGAAGGTTGCGTGTTCAAATCACGTCGGGGTCACAAAATGAATATTTCATTTATTTTTACAATTTACGTTTATAATTAAAAACTATAATTTGCACATACATATGAATGTCGGAAAACAGTTATCTGGCTAATAATAAAAACATTATCTACTTCTTTAGTGAGCAGGCAGTATTTGTTGCTTTTCTTTAGTTCTGGAAATGATCTACATATATAATTTAGTATCTACGTATATAAATCTAAAAATAAAAATATATCCACCAATAGCCCTACACGTGGACTTTGCGTTGACTGCTCAAAATGTTGGATTTTAGCTTCATTATTTTCATTCTGCTTTCGATCCAAAATGAACTTTTATGAATTTATTTGTGTTTTAGCCTCGATTTTAGCAATGTTTTGTTGTTTTATATAAATGTTAAACTTTTTAATTAATTTTGTTAAATTTGTTCAATTTAATGTCGTGATTTAACTAAATATTAATGTATTTTTCTATGACCAAATTGATATAATAACCGCCTTAATCTAGATTTTGAAACTATTATGGCGTGTTAGTAATAATCTCTAGACTTTTAAGCACTTTGAGTAATTATTTTGTGCCACAGAACGAGAAATGTGTTAGTAATGTTAAGAGTAGCAAGTAGATAAAAAATTCTGGTTCTTTTTTTAAATATACAGAAACACTGAACTCACTAAAATGGCTTAAAAGTTGTTAGGTGCAAAATAAGTCTACGTCTAAATACGATCTTTCGAGAAAGAAGTTAATCGATTACTAAATGGAATGTATAATTTTTTAGATTTAAAAAATTATCAAATTATAAAAAGTTTTCCTCGAATATTTTAATAATGCCCTAAGTTTTCCTACGAGCCCTTTTCGAAATTATGTCTGTACTAGAACGAAACTTGCAACTTCACTGAACTGTTTAGACGTTCTTGAACTCTACTCTAGGATATTCCAGCAGCTGTTCAAACACAGACTGTACAATGTTTGTGGAATTGAACTTTTCAAACTGCAGTCGCGCTAAAAATATTTGCCAATGCAATCATTGAACTTCGAAAGAAAGCAAGCTATTTGCAATTAATTTGAAATAAGTAAAGGTCGACGGCATAATAGAGGTTCTGCCACCTTTAGCCTTGACAGATTGACAGGCTGAGCTCCATATGCACATCTCAACGCATTTCACAATTCGACATAATCCCGAACCTTGGTTAGTTAAAGATCTATGGGTTTTGGAGAAACGAAAACTATAAACCATAAAAACCCTATTTCACCTTGATTAAGCTTGCCATTTGGTTCATGGAATTGTAATGGATGTTTTAACTGGTTGTGGAGGACTCCGAAAACACTGTGCAAGCGAGTTCGAGCACATAACTCAGTGTTACTGCCATTTCGCTTTTAATGCTTTTTAATATAAAATTTTCTTTTATAGTTGAAAATCCGTTTTCGCCCCGCACCATATGCTGCCACACGCCGACCGAATGCAGCACTCCGCTTATGGTTTAGACGTCTTTCTGTAAACGTCTTAGAAATCTAAACTTGCCAACCTTTCCTTTTCATCTTCGCTTCCTCATCAGCGGAGGCACTTGCCTCACTGCCATTTATGCAGTGGCAACTATGTACCTCTACGCTACACACGTTCGCACTCGCATAAGGCAAGTCGTAACTCACCCCTAACGAATCGTACATAAATCTTCTTTTCAAAAAAATAAACACTAATGCCAGAAAGGAAATAAAAAGAACTAGAAAATTTAGTATCTATACAAAATTTTTTATTACAACGAGAAACTTAATGGCTGAAATGGGAGTGAGGCGGAGTGGGAGAGTGTAGAAGCGGCGCGGTGGGGTGGTGTACGGTTAGCGATTGGAGAGCTACTGTAGTCGACGGCAGTGGAGCTTGCACGAAGTAGATTTCGGCAGAGACGCTGACTCTGACGTTAAACTGAGGTGAGCTTGTGTTAGTGGCTCACCAAATATGGATGTGGGAACGGCAGATGCCATCCGATAGCACATAGTAAACAAAACCACTATGAAATTATTGCCGAAGGCAAGCATCTGAAAGCGGTGGCAAGTTTGAAGCATATTTCTTTTACATTCACTAATGTCCTTTGGCTTTGGCAGATGAGCTTTGCAAATGCGCGGGGAGTACTTAGACGACGAACTCTTCCTGAACACGCAATAGATTTTAACTATCAACTTCACTGGCATTTCGTTATTAGCAAGCCACGAACTCAAAGCGCGCTATCGGTTCGCTTCTCAGTGGGCGCCAGCAGTAGCTGTGGAGATAGTTCGCTGCTCCATTATCGACTGCGCTAATGTCGTTGCTTTCATTGATTTCAGCTCAATGCGAAAACCGCGAAAACGCTTCACAACCTCGTAGAGCGTCAGCCTGAGCGCAGTTAGCGAGCTCTCGCAGCGTATGACATGCAGCTTGTTTTAGCGCTGTTGGTAGCTCGCGGAATAGTGTGTATAGTTTAATGTAGTTTTTGGCATATTTTGTAGCTGTACAAGTGGTAGCTACGCTGCGGCAACTTTCACTGCCACTCCACCTCCTCCACAGGACGCTGCGCTATGCCTGCCTGCCGCACTTAAAATTTTACATCGATTTCTTTTACGACTTTTTATTATTATTTTTTCTTAAGCCAAAACTACCCTTAATGATGGTTCGTGCAACACAGAAGAGCACACAAACACACTTCTGACTGCTCACATACAAACTCACACTTAAGCACGTTCATGTACGTAAGGACCGTTAGAATAACGGCATAATAGGGTATAAAATTTTTAGAGGAATGTTTATTGCCTTCGCCCTACAACGAAGCGTTGCCCCGTTCGCCCTTCGCTCTTTCTTCGCCTAATGCCTTGCGCGCTCAAGTAGTTTTCAGCGTCTTTTGTTGCAGAGCAGAAAGCAGCCTGTTGGTTGACGGAGGCTGAGCAGCGCTGCCCTGACGCCGGCAACTAAGCAATAATGCTGGCAGCCGTCAGCAGCCAGCAGCAGTAGTACGGCTGGCAATTCCAATTCACCCCCTTCTGACCGATTATTGTGGACTGTCTCATTCACTAAGGATTTTTAAGTTTAATTTTTCTCCTTTTTATGTCCTGTTATAAATATTTTCGTTAGGCTCGTTTATGATTCCGCTGCCTTCTAGCCTTTCCAGCTTCCGCTTAGCAGCTGCTCGCCTGCACTGGCTTTGCTTTCGTTGCGCTTGTAAAATCGTAAGACTGCGATACTATTACATGCTTTATTGTTATTATTTTTTTACAGTCGTATGTCATGCACACACCCATGTACATATATACAGCATAAATAGGTGTATGGTGATATGCATGTGCATTCGCGCTGTTACTACCCGCCGCATGAGCGATTTCTCCGTTCTAATTTTAGACATTTTATTCTCGCTTTTATTATTGGCACTGCCTTTGTTTCTTCAGCGCCTCTGCAATTTTAGTGCAGAGTAAAACTTTTGTTGCCTTCCCGACTGCGCTGCAGGGGTTGATTAGACTGTCGCTATCGACTTTGCCGGGCTGAGCGGCTAAGTGGCTGAATGGCTGAGTGGCTGGCGGGCGCTGGCTACTCGGCGATGTTTCGGAAGTCTGCTTATGGATTGATGCACTTTTGTATAGTCAGCATGTACATATGTATATATGGTCGCGCGTGTGGGTGTACACGGCAGCGCTATGAAGAAACCGTCAATGCCACAATGCACAATGCAAGGATATTGATATGCTCGAACTGCTATGTTGCCTCCGGAGGCTTAATTCCAAGTAATGAAAACCTTGCAAGGGTTATTGCCTGCGAACTGGCACACATTTAATGTCACGGGGCGGTCGATCTATAAGCTGATGGATGTATTGGTATTAGAGATAGGGTTTGTTTGGGTATGTCAAATTGTTATAATCGACTTGAGATGTTTAAAGATTATTTAAGGTGGTCGAACTGCCTTCAATTACATTCATCCGATAATTCTATATTCGAAATGGGTTAGTGGCGTTCTATATCTGAATGGTTCCAAATAGTGAGCTGTGTCATGCTGCAACAAGCGAAATTTTCCGCAGATGTTACTTCAGGTACTGAGAGGGAAATTGTATGAATTTATTATAAATTCTTGTCGAGACTTCAAACGCAGCCAGGTTTTTCTCCACCTGGTCTTTCCAGCAGAGTGGAGGTCTTCCTCTTCCTCTGCTCCCTCCGGCAGGTACTGCGTCGAATACATTCAGAGCTGGAGCAAAGGCAGCTCGTTTTCGTGCTGTCAAAAGCAGCTTTGAATTCGACGAAGAGGTAATGTGTGTCGATAATCTTTTCCAAGATTAGGCGCATGGTGAATATCTGGTCAGATGTTGATTTTCCAGGCTTAAAGCCACACTGATATGATCCAATCAGTTTGTTGACGGTATGATTTAATCTTTTACACAATACGCTCGATAGAACCTTATATGCGATGTTGACGCAGATTGTGGGGTTTCCCTTTTTGTGGGCAAAGCACACTTAATTTCCAATCGTAGGGCATACTTTCGTCCGACCATATTTTACAAAGAAGTTGATGCATGCTCCTTATCAGTTCTTCGCCGCCGTGTTTGAACAGCTCGGCCCACCGCTTTGTTGTTCTTCAGACGGGTAATTGCTATTCGAACTTCTTCAAGGTCTGGTTGGTTTCGATTCTTAATGAGGACATAAAATCTTATTTAAGGTTAATTGATATTACGACGAGTAGACTTGGAAAGAGATTATGAGCTGTATGAAGATTCAAATGATATGTCCATAGATAGGTATATCAAACAGTGTTCTCAAATCTTCTAAAAGCATCCCCGAAAACAAATATACTTAAATACTTACATCCAATTCTGCATGACTGTGTGTATAGCACAGTTTTTGTACTCGATGGATTTCCAATGACTTATTTTCTTAGCGAACTTCGGCGGGGTATGGCGGATAAATTTTCTTCGCTTCATCGTTCAGGAGAGGAATAATAATTTTTAACTTTATCGCATTCATTTAAAATTTGCGACTCCGAAATCAACGAAATAGCACAGAAATGCATGCAAGCGCAGAATACATACAGCAAAGAAGAGAAATAAACGCCACTATAGCGATACAACAAAAGCGAATAGAAATGTAACAAATCGAGCGAATTATAACTCAAGTCGCAAGTCGATGTAGTCAGTGCGCCATCTGGGATTTAGTTGCCTCAGCAATAAATTCTCTCTGTGCCGCGACCAAGGATGTTGCAGCTACAATTTCTATGCCACACAATGGGATGGCAATTCGAGCGCCATTCAGCCAGTCGGCAGTAATAAAACAATTACAATAACAGTTGCGAATAAACATGCAAAAGAAATGGAAAAAATGTTTTCTAATAAATTTGCTTTATGGGGCACGGACGCCCAAGACACCTCGCGCCGGCAAGGAGCATCGTTGGATTAATCTGTAAAAGGATGGAGCAGGCAGAGCGGAGGGCTGAACTTAAGTAGGAGGCGCAGTTTTAGTGAAATAAAGTTTTTGTATTCGAGCGCCACAGAAAAATACTCGTACAACTAATAGCCGAAAAAGCGTTTGAGGCGCAGTGGAGTGAAGCAGCCGCAGCGTTTCTGCTTGAGCGCTGCGCTAAGCACTTGCCACCCAATTGCGCCGACGAATAGCGCACCTCCTTGGTACACATACGCAGACAAGAAAACATGAAGATAGACAGTAGAGAGAAAGAAGCGCTGCGATTCCTAACCTAACTAATGTTGAATGTACTCGGGAGATGGCGGCGGAGGCGAACGGCTGCTGCTTCTGATTTTTCCACTATCTTAATTTCAAATAGAAGTCGTTTGGCTTGAGAATGGAAGCGAATGAGGAAAAATGCGACAGAAACGAAGAAAGTAAGCAAATTCAAAAAACCGTGTTCCGTCGGTGGTGAGGTCGTCGCGGGGAGCGCGTAAGCTGCAGGTGTACAGCAGGTGAGACGCTGGCACGCACCCAGGTGGGGTATGTACTTAGTTTTCATTGCTGCAAAAAGGATTTTTATTTAAGTTAGAAAAATTTGCAAACGAAATAAAAGACACGAAGCCATAATAGCGACGGCGACGGCGACGTAGGCGTCAACGACTACAACGCGACGCAGGCTGCCAGGAGAGGTGAAACTCTAAGAAGTAGAAAGAAAAAATCGTGGTGAATGCCTGCTGAATTTTCTGGTGTTCTAAAAATTAGTGCTGGAGAGTTTGCGAAAGAAGCTTAATGTATTTCTATTGCTTATGTTAAGAATAGTTATGCTTGGAAACTGTGTCGGTTGTGTATCGCATTCATCATAACTTCCTCATCGAACTAACAAATTTCACCAAAAGACTTTGAAAAGTAAAATTTTCAAGTTCCACATAGGCACCTATAAACCAAAAGACTGCTTGTTGTGTGCGCCCGGTGTTGTGCTTGGGAAACCAAGATCGAAGCGGGCCGAGCACTTGACGCTGCATTGTTGTTGATCGCTGCCAGTAGTGGAAAACGCCGCGACAGCGCAGTAGTTGCTGGCAACGCCATTGCCAATGCCACCGCTTGCCGACATCGGCATCGGCGTTTCTGCCGCTGCCACCCTCGCGGTCGCAGCCGTCGTCGCATTCAATTTCGCATTTTTTAACAAATTTTTGTTGCTGCGCTCCCCATTAACGTTTCGTTGCTGTTTTTATGTATACAATTAAAAATGTAAATCAGTCGTCCTTGCCGAGCACATAGCGCGCCCTTTCATGCGCCCCAGTGGCGGTGGCGGGAGCAACTCAAGCTTTTTCGGGGCGCAGGCACGAGCGCCGCGCTAATGGCAATTTTTCGTTTCAGCTTTTTGGGCGCTCCGCCGTTCAACTTGTGTGTTGTTGGAGCGGCGCTTATTTGGGTTTGTTTTCTATGCGCACTAAGCGCGGGGCGGTCGGCTGTATTTGTGTTACATACACTTGCGTGTACATATTTATTTATTTCGCGTGCGTACCCTACACACACATATACATACTACCAAAGGTTTGCGCTCTTTTTTTGTGTATTATAATTTGGGATTTTAAAATGTGAAATTTTTCGTCTACTACTCATTTGCGTACTAACGCATACATACGCATGCACGTCGGTTGGTATTTGGGTGTGTGTGTGCGTGTGCAGCTAGAAGGGTGTTTTCGGCACATCGTTACAATAACATAAAAAAAACTACAAGAACAGCAACGAAGCGCCGCCAGTTAGTGCGTGGTGCTTGGCGCTGAGGTGGCGCGGGTGGGGTCGCGTTCGAAAATATTTCGCATATGTTTGCACAGACGGCGCATAGTCATGTGGGAGGCAGCGAAATCCTACATTTAGTAAGTACCATAGTGGCAAGTGCGAGGGAAGGTGAAAATGGGTGTGGAAGCGGAATTTAATATGGTGCGTTTGTTCGTTGCTTGGAAGTTTAAGCCGCGGGCGCGCGCCTTCCGGAGTGGGTAATGAGCGGAGGTTGTGCCGTTCCACGTATGTAAAATATATACATAGTGCGTGAGCATTACATAGGATGATGTATGTGCCTGTGCACGCAGAATACATCCAAACGCAATTAGACTGTCGCTTTTATGGCCGTGCGTGTGCTTTAAAGTGTTAGTGTGGCGGTCGGGCGGTGGGGGGATGAGTGACTGCTCATGTGCCTGCAAGCTAGAGAGTGCGTCTAACATAGGGACGCGGGTGCTTGAGTTAAAAATTAGGCAAAGGGTAGTTTTTTAATGAATTTAACGACACTGCCACATGTTCGACTAAATGAAAGACTCCACACAAGGATCAGGTTTTCACATACACATGTACGTCCATAAATATACATGCCTATATGCCTTGGTTGTAAGTATATACTAAATATACTAACTTTTACAAGTGTGTGGAATGAAATGTAGTCTATGTAAGTACTGTGGGTACTTACTTTCCTCTAAGCATGGAAATATGACAACATTTTTTACTTTTATTTTAAGATATTCCTATGGTTAAAATTTTTAATTTTAAATTTTTGGGACTTTCCTCAGGAATATCTCTGTTCATACAAGGTTCGCGTGTTTGTCGTGTATTGTCGATTAAACTAGTTGAAAGAACATTCTTGTTTTCATATCTACTACGAAAGCTTTCACTTATTAATTTGGGATTGGCTGAAAATCACAGACTTCGATTTGTAATGTTCTCATATCAGACCCTTCTAGTGTGACCCGGAATAATAGGAATCTTCACTTTTTTACGTCTATTAGGTATACTGTCTCCTGTGCATATGTCACGTGTGCGTTAGTGATAAATATTTCCAGCTATTTGCCATGGAGACATTGAGAGTTTCTGCGTTTCTTCGACAGTTTCACATGTTCTCCAGTTGTCTTTCCATTTCCCTCGACACACTTGCTTTTTCGCAACTTTCCGAGTACCCAGCGACGTTCTACGCTCAGATCTACGGCACATCATCATCGCCGACAATTTTTCATTTTAATTTTCATTAGCGTGTACCTTAAGCTTCTTGCGATTTTTTCTAAAATTCCGCACATGTACCTTCCCGCACTTTGAAATTATGTAATGAGCGTATAAAGCGTAGAAGGGCAACAACGTTTTGACAACAACAAAAGCACCGCAAAGGTTGCATGTACAGCAACCCGAAAAAAGACGACGAAACTTTTTCGTAATTTTTCAATTTGACAACGGAAATTGCCTAGGGAGGTGACACACACATGCACATACACAGTCATACTCATACGCATGTGTTCATATGCTCCGCGTGTATGTATGCGTGGATACGTGCACTTATGGATATGTGAAAGTAGTGTCGGTTGCCACACCGCAAATATATGCAGAAAAGCTCTTTTTGGTGGCGCGCAGCCCCCTCCGCCTCCCGCCAATTCTGTTAAGCCCTGAATGTGTGTGTGTGTGTGTGTGTGACATGTGCCTGTATTGGAGCAAGTGAGTGCTTACGCGAGTGTGTGTGTGCTACGCTTCGTTACGTTCTTTCTAATAATTAATTTAAAACTTTTTCTTTTAGATTGAACAAAAATGTTTTGTTTTTGTGTTCTTTGTTTGTATGTGTATGCGTGAAAGTGTTGTTGTTGGTGTTGCTTTCGCAGCAACTGCTTCGCACACTTGTTTTTGATGTATGAAAGTGCGCGCTAATTAACATTTTAAAAATTTCATGTGCGGTTCCTTCGGGAGCTTCAGGCTCTCAAAATAAACACAAAAAGTTTGGCCTAAAAAGAAAGAGGAAATGTTCGTAGGTACATACATGAATGCACACATGACGGCAGAGAAAGGGTAACTCCTCAAGCAGCAACACACGGATCATTCTTTGGACTCATTTGGAGCTGCTTCAAACCGCCGAGTTACTTAATATTAACACATAGTCATATTCAAACGTACATACATCTACATAAGGGTATCAAATAATTTTCTAAAGATCGTGTATGTCATTGTTCTAGAAGTCGCAGTCATTTCGATGATCACACCTTGGAACAAATACTAGCGATTTCAGATTTGAAGAAATCACCAGAAGTACTTCCTTATAATAGCCCCCCACTCAACCACTGTTCAAACTGAATTTATCTAAAATCATCAAAATCTCGAGGCTATTAAATACCGTGTAGGCGAAACTAGATCCCTATGAGGATCTCCACAAAAGAACCTTTGTTTCAGGAAAAAGAAGTTTAAGTCGATATTGGTGACTTTAAGAATTTAATATAATTATATGCAGTCCCTTCTAATTTGTCTAAGCTAGCTTAAGCTGGAAATAACCCTACTCGCACATCACAGTTAGGGTTCTTAAAATGTTCCAAAGTTAACGCAAACTTTAAATTTGCCGGCATTTCAAAATCTCTTTACGATGTCGATTTGTTTATTTTTAGGGTTGTCAACACTTTACTACATAAATGGTGGCAAATTTAAATCTTTTGTTAGTTTTGGGACATCCACTATAATATATAAGATTTGAGGCTGGTAATTTCAATCTTGCCTGTTTTATAAGTGAGTTCCAAAAGAACGTTCACTTCAAATCAAATCGGCTCGCCTTTGGAGTACCGACGGCGAAATATAATACTTCCGCTTGACTCAGTAAAAAGTTCCAGTTTCATATGTCTTCCGTCTCAATCCCGCCCCCATACTCATTATAATGAACGCCATTTTACCATAAATGAACACCCACCAATACACCACTGCTCATTTTGTTGTGAGATTTTATAACAATTTCACCAACTTTCCAGCCGATTAACATGAAGAGCTCTTTTTTGGGGTGAAAGTTCAAGCATTAATTAACCCCGCACACATGATTTAAACGGACACAAGGAAAGGGTTAATTTATATTTATTATCTATTCGGCCTATCCGCAGACGGGAGAAAATGTTTGCGCTTTCACCTCGTTTTAGAAAGTAATTTCGAATTGTCCGCAAGTTTTGTGTGAACTTTGAACTTTGAAACTAGTATTTCCCCAGTTCCATTGTCACTGCGATGGTACCATAAGGGCATTATACTACATAAACCGGAAATGTCGTAATTGGTACTAGTCCCATTGACGAATCAAAGTTTAACGAGTTGCCATTTCTTTGCGGGTCACGTGAGCTACCCTCTCACTTGGCCTTATAACCCCTGCTCCGTAGTTTGCACTGAAATGGATATGGATGGATATGTGTCTCTTCATGCGTGTGCGTATGTAAATCACGGCTGTGTCACTTAACCGGTTGCCCAGCACCATGTGCGCATATGTAGTGAGACACGCGTGACCCTTTTGGTGGCACACACACCCATCCGCACATGTGTGCGACCCCACTTGCCTAAACATTAACAGGACTCCCGGTAGACATTTTCATTCTTACTTTGTTTACAGAAACTTTACTGTTCATTGAAATTCAATGTTTCGCCAGCTCGGGACCTGCAATTGACATCGAACACACACTCTTACACCAGCATGGAAACTAGTTTGCAATAGAGACACAACGCACACCAGGCGTCATTGATATGCCGCTAGTAGCAAAACGTTGTAACAACAACAATCAAAGCTAAGTGCTGCCATTTGTGTGAATGTTCGAAGGACTTTACGGATTTTCCTATTATCTGTGTTAAGTTGTTTGCGGTGAAATGGCTTCCACCTCCTTGTCAACTTTACCAACAACTCGCTTGCATGGCATTTGGGGTAGAAAACCTCGGAAATTTCCATATTATCGAGACATAACTATCGAGGCGACATACACACAATCACCGGCGCGCACACACGCAGCGAAGGGCGCGCGCCGTCCCATGCAAGGACGAGTGACATATGTTGGTGTCACGTATGGTCTGTGGCAATTTGTACACCAGTTGTCACGGCTGTTGGCTGGCTGGAGCGGGGAGGCAAAAGTCGTGAAGCAACAAGTTGCCTTCTTTGTCATCGACCCAACGAGAGGCGATGAAGATAGCATAAGGAAACAAGGCATAAAGTAAGGCGTTCGCCGACAAGCCAACAGATAAAGGCATCAAGTGAGGACAGTATTTAGCGCCGGACGGCCACACTCGAAGCCGAACACACACATTCGCTAATAAAATCTTGTTTAGCAGGCTGTTGTGGTGGCATAAGGAAACGAAAGACGGCGGCAGCACAAGGGCCGCAGACCTTCAGGCTGTCAGTGGAAAAGGGCAACTAAGTAAGACAGTCGGCAATGGAGAGGTTGGGCTCTGATATGGGTCGTAAGTGTGATAATGTATTCATTGTGGCCGGCATGTGAACTTAAGCTTCCGGCGAGATGAGCTGTGTGCTCTGGCCGGCAAGAAGGGAAGTTGTCAGCTGGCAATAAAATCTAAGAACAACCGACATGCTGTCGCTTTCGTCTGCATTGTACACACATATGTACCTTATGATTACACTTGTAAAAGAGGAGGGGTCCGTGAAAGGTTGCCACACAATATACTCGTGTATGTGTGTGTAGGACAACGTCACACATATGTTCCGGCACGCAGAACCTGGGACATGTGTGCGGCGTGAGTTTGGGCATGTCTTTCGGGTATTCGCATGCCTTCGCCTTGTGTTGGCCATTCAATTACATGTGGCGTGGGTGGGTAGACTTGTGCGTATTTGGTCCTGATTTTGGGTTAAATGCAAGACGACCTTGGCCTTCTTCAGCCAAGGCTGTGCGCCACAAGAAATCAGTCAAGAACGTGTCTGCTGTGGTATTGGTGATTTTATGCGGCATTTCAGTCAAGGCCGTTGGCCTGCTGGCGTGGAAAACGGACAGTCAAAAGCACGGTTGTCGCAAATAATTTGGCATGTGAACCCATATCCCACACACACACACACATACACAAAGTGATGAATGCGTATACACGTCTTTAACGGGGCTTGTGCTGTTGGATGGTTGAACTGATGAAGTCGAGGCGGACAACATTTATTCGAAAAACAAACTTCAAGCGTGTGAGAATAAAAACCATTTTTGTAGCAATAGACTAACATTCCTTAGGTGTTGATGCCTTAGAGTGGTGATGTGTTGCTGTTATATTTGGAAGATCACCTACAGCAGTTATGCAATTTTTTGCAACTACCTCTTCGCTTGGTCGTTCTGTTTTTAGTCACGCGTATAACAGACGCGCTGACATATATCTATTAAGCATACACCAGCCCCCCTGCCAGAGACTAGTGTATGTCTGTCGTGATTCAGTGGCTGTTAAGTCTCAGTTTCACTTTCCTCCGCAAAACCGTTCACTCGCGCTGGCTTCTGATCATCTGGCGCGTCAGCCAGACGACGGACAGTGAACGAGTGAATGTCTTGGACTGACTTTCCACGCAATTCTCTGTCTCTGCTCATGGCTGCGCGCTCAAGAGGCGGTCAATAGCTATAGTAATTTCCTTTTTGTTGACTTCGTGTGCTGGTAGTGCGGGAGGTTAATGAACGCGTTAAGTCGCGTTGTCTGAGAGTGTTTTTTTATGTTACCACGCTATCGGCTAGTCGTAACAAGGACAAGGACACGGCTTATATTTCCTTACACCGCGCGTCTACTTCGTTCACTGCGTGGCCTCCTTGCTGGAAAGTGAATGGAGAGTGGACAGATACTTTCAATCTGACGACGAAAACGAAAGTGATTGTGTGGAGCGGCTGTGAGGCCAACACCGAAGAGAGTTGGGTGAGGGTGACCAAAGTGTGTCTCTGTGGCGCATACACACAAATATATGTACATCGGTATTTCAGAATTTCGAGTGCCCGTATTGGCTGTATGCGGGCGAAGCTCAAGTGTGGCACACAAGAAGCCCACTCGCAGGCCATAACGAACGTGCAAGTCGAATCGTTTTCACTTTCGTCTTGCCTTACGTTGTCATCATCACCTGTTGCATTGCACATTGCAGGCTGCCGAGCAAAGCGACTCACTAGACTGCGAACTCAAATAGCAGCGAGAAAACAACGAAAACAAGCGCGAAAAGTGGAATGAAGAGGGCAGGCGAGCTGCTGAGAAAGAAAAAGCGAAAAGCAGGAAGTACCAGCAACCAGACGATGACGACGTTAATGCCAATGGCTATGCTAACGACGATGTGATGTCTGTCAACTCTGACAATTATGACGTTCCTCGTGTTGTTGCTTTTGTTGTTGTTACCCCCCACCCACTGAGCTGGGCAAATATTGTCGTTTAAGAATCATTGACTTTTGCCACCACTGTCCGTCAGCGGAGCGTGCGGTTGGCTTGCACAACATTAAATTCTTTTAAAGCACTGCGCGTATTTAAGTGGTTGTCTTCGAAATATCTGTATATGCATGTCCACACTTAATATATTGTACGGGTTTTAAGACCACTGATTGATTTTCACACGTTGTAAAGTGATTTTATAGGACAAAGCCCATCTCTTCATGAGTATGTTCTAACCTTGATTGTAGTGAATGTTTCGGAAGAGATACTCAACGAAAGATGATGGTCTTTCACGCTTTGATTAAGGCGAATGGTGCTTACGATGAGCTGTAAGATGCACCTCGCTCTGGTCGACCTATCGTAGAAAAAGTCGATGAGATTATGAAAATATTGACCAGAATCGTCACATAAGCAGCAATGACTTCGCTAAGGAACTTAACATTCATCACCAAATGGTTTTGAACCATTTAAAAAAGGCTGGCTACCAACAGAAGCTCGATGTTTGGTTACCACATGAATTGACTGTGAAAAATTTAATGGACCGATGGAACATCTGCGATTCTTTGCTGAAACGAAATGAAATCGAACCATTTATGTAGCGAATGGTAAAAGGAGATGGAAGGGGGATCAAATACGACAAGGTGAAGCTCAACAAATGGTCGCAAGGCCAGGATTGACGCCTCGAAAATTTGGTGTGATTGGAAAGGAATCGTCCACTATGAGCTGCTCCAGCCTGGTCGAACGATTGATTCTAAATTTTACTGTCAACAACTGATGAGATTGAAGCAAGCATTCGAAAAAAACGGTCAGAACTGATCATCAGAAAGGGCTTCGTCTTCCATCAGGACAACGCTAGACCACACACATCTTTGATGACTCGGCAAAAACTGGGATAGCTGGGCTGGGATGCTTTGATGCATCCACCATATAGCTCTGACCTTGCACCATCCCTTACTGGAGTGAAATTGGCTTCAAGAGAAGCCTGTGAAAATTACTTGTGGAATATTTTCGCCGAGAAACCTGGAAAGTTTTACACTGATGGAATAACGGCTCTCGTGGAAAAATAGCAAAAAGTCATTAAAAATACAAATATATATACATATATATAAATAAGTTGAAGTGTGATTATAAATACCCTTTTTTTCGACTACCCAATATGTATTATATCTTCACTTGTTGTTTCGAAATTGCGCCAACTTGCGACATAAGAAAACTCTTCTTTCACTTTAAAACATAATGGAACCTCTCAAACTCGAACGGTTAGTAGCAACACGGTATTAATATGACTGTCATTTGAAGAATTATTTAATTTATTTTAACGCAGAAATTTCTATATTACAAAGTTCCTCAGAATCAACACCAAATTATTTCAACAAAATTTAGGAACCGACGTTTTCTTTAATTTTTCTAATGATTTCTAAAAGTTTTCTTAAAAGCTATTTTCCGAAAGAAATTAATTTTCCAATTAATACATATACATACACACGTTTGCCTAAAAACACGCATTAGTCCTTATTGTGGGTAAAAAGCCTACTCAGCCATGTGTTTGTAATGGAAATCACTTTATCGCCACTCGGAAAGTCAATTGCACTCGAGTAATTTGCACTTTATTTTGATATGAAATCTAACCGCCCACTCATTCACATACATCTACAGCTACAACCACATGCATCTCATGAACCCACTTACCTGCTCAAGTGACGCAAATGTAATGGAACCGACTAAAATGGCAACACATCGGATAATTGTGACTTTGCGAGCGAAAGCCACAATGCGCTTTTTTGTGTGCATTTCTACATGTGTATGTGTGCGTGTGTGTTTGGTTCTATGCAAATGCCTGAAAAACGCCACAACTCCATTGGATTAACACAATACAAGCAACAACAATAACAGCAAAAAAAGAAAAACCGTTGCCTGTTCCTAAACTGATTTGCCACTACACACATGTGGCTTGCAGCATGAACTTGGCGCGCCGGGCGCCAGCAGTTGCATGCAACTAAACAGTTACGGCCGTTATGCAGTCAACACTGGCGCCAACTATGCATCTAGTTTTGTTGTTCCACTGCAAAAAAGTCCTCACTTTGTCTTTGTCGTTTTGCACGAGTTGCTCTTGTTACACCACTATTTATTGTTGGCGAGTACTTGAAAACATGTTGCAGGATCGCATCACGTCGTGGCATCATCTAAATAAATTTTGTCGGTCATGCCATGCGCCACCCACACCTCCCTTGTTGACTAGCCACTGCTTCGCTAACGGTATGGTTGTAAGTGTGTGTGTAATGAGCGCTACACACTTGTGTTTAAACGCCTACTTAACCCAAAGCATATCCTCTGGGATTTGCAACGACGAAAAAATATCCTTTGAGCGCTCATTTTTCCATTTGCAGTTTTTTCGCTAGCCGAGGAGCGCAAGTTCATGTGGCCATTGCTGCACATTGTGTATTGCCGTTATTTAGCCGCAGCGGCAGCGGCATTATCATTTAATTTTTTCCTCATGTTGGAAATGTGCAAAATCTGAGAAAAAATGTGAGCAGAGCAAATTTGGCGCATCACCGAAAATTATTAGAGTCGGTTTTTTGTCTTCACTTGCATAATTTAACGTTGTGCTTGCCACAGTGGCGGGCTGCGGCCAAAACTACACTGAGCGACTTTAGGGGTTTCGCAAGCCAATAAGAATATTGGTTGTGCTTACCTTTCTTCTCCTAAACCGGACTAAGAATAGTAGTCTTCTATAAAATCAGAGGTTGTCTACCTTTAAAAAATATATGGATCGTTCTTTGTATGTTCGTTCCATGGGCGATTGGCAATTCCAAATTGTTTATTACTTTTTATTTCTGCCAAACAAGTTTAAAAATGCCCTCAATTTAATGACCTTAGATGTCTCAATCGTCTGTTAGAGGTATGATGTAATAAACGATCTTGGAGTTACCTACCACAGTTTTTAGATGGGCTTAATCTGGTTTTCTTACTGTTCGCACATTTATTTTGAAATATTTAACCAATAGCTTAATCTCTAGATGTAACTTTGCGAAATTGTCCGCAAATTTCTCTGAGTGCTTTCTGTCCACTGAGACTAGAAGCAAGGGTCGAGGTTGTTTGCTGTGTTTGCGCGAATTTCATTTATTTGAAACGTTATTACTATGCTTTTTATATTAAATTCATTGTTCTGAACGCTGACATGATCATTTGGTCGGCAAGAAGCAACCCAAAACGCCATGGATGCTGGCAGCACTGAGCACTTCTTCTATTGTAATTCGAAAGTGGATTTAGCGAAAACAAGAAAAAACATATATACATATACTATATATACCCTCAATCGGTGCATCTTATTTCAACTATATGTAAACCTAAACCAGAAAGCGTAACCGTCCAACCATCTGTACTGTTACTTTCTAGTCACGAAGTTTGACTTTGAAGATCTTAATCTTGATTTTAATCGGTCAGTTTGTATGTCAGTTATATTCTACAGTATAAATAGGGCTTCTTGACCTTTTACCTCCGAGCTGGTATAAGAAGGCTTTATGGGAGCCAGTGTGAACATTGGACAATCTCAAGTCCAACTTTTTGGTGAAATCACATACCTTCGGGATTTCGACTAAACATATTAAGTGGCATTTTTCTCATAGTACACAGTGAGAAAATTCCCAGTATGTATAGGCTACTTTTGACCGAAAATATTCGATAATGTATGGGATATACAATTGAAATTCAGACAGAAATCTTTCCTGACAATAGTATTTCTGTGTATCAAACATGAGTTGAATCAGGTCAATACTTCCCTGAGTGCAATGGTATAAAATGTTCGGTTGCACCCGAACTTATACCTTTCTCTCTTGTTTTTCTTGTTTTTTAAAATCTTAAGACTTAAAACCAATACTGGTAATTTACAGAGAAGAAAGATTAATGTTAACAGCAACCTTTTTTTTAACGCGAAAAAAAGAATTTCTCCACTAAGCCAGCATGATAACACCATTGCGCATGCGTCAAAAGACATGTTTGTACAGGGTTGCACCACAAGTGCTGCTCCATTATTTAAATATCGAGTATGTTCTGTTCGATTCGTTGGAGAGTAACGTTTAACCTCCGACTTCTCCGACTTTTCCTCCTCCGTATGATAAACTGCTTGTCGAATAGATATAATATATACTCCTTGTTCAGGGTATAAAAAGGTTGAGAATAGCAAATAATCAGCAATGTTTGTATAATTTTCCTTTTACTCCAAATGTGTGCATCAGAATTGAAAAATGCCAAAATTATAAATAACAACAAAGCAAATTCTATATCCTCTGGATAATAGCGAATTCATCTGGCGATAATTTCGCAAGCCTTCAGCTCCTCCCTCCTTTTAAGTGTGTGTCCTTGTGGGCTATTTTGAGCTTGACGCTGTGACGTGAGCGGTGCGGCTGCCGCAACTCCGCCGTGCATTATAACTCATTACATAAGTGCATATGTAAATATATAAGTGTATATGTGCTTATGTATTATAATGATTTTTTGAATTCATGTGAGTGCGTTTGTGCTCATGGCACTTCGCCTACTTTTTGACTGCAAAACCGTTGGCTTATATAATTTGGACTTATGTGCAGTGCCGGAGCTGTTTATGAACATTTGCGATTTTCCACACTATTTTAATTTCATAGATATTACACACCGAAAAAGAGGCTTAAAAAGCTGCACCATTTTTTGCCCCCGCATAAGTATTGATTACGGACGGGAGTGAAGCCAGCAATTTCGGTGTTTACCTCACCAGTGTGTTTGTGTGTGTGCATTCATGTAACAAATATAAGTTTTTCGATTATTTTAGTGTGCACACACACACACGCAATTGGCAGCCAATATGTCCTCATATATATTCATAACTATCATGCAAAACCAATATTGAAATTTGAAAGCTCCACTGCGAGGGGTTGATCGGCATCACACACACATATGCACATGCACACATTGTCGGACGGAAATGAGGTGGCGTAAGTAGAAATTTGCTTTGCAATTGACGCCGCGCACCCCGGCTCCGCGCGCGGCATGCCACTCACAAATTGACTAAAAATCTAAAATGCATCTAGGCTGGTTGGCCGCTGCTCCCGTCCGCTTCTGGCTGCTGTCTGATTTATTGCGGTTCATTTATCGCCTCGCGAAAAAGTCATACAAAAGTGCGGCATTAACTTTTTCAATATGCGCTAAATGACGTTCGTCGGGGGCAAGAGCGTGGACCCAGCGGGGCGGAGAGCAGGCGGGTGTGTGCTTATTTTGAGTGTATTTGTGTGTTTAATCGGCATCATTGTTATTTGCCGGATTCTTCACTACTCTGAAGTGGCAATAATTCATTACATTGATAATGTGTCTATCCGTGCGGCCATCCATCCATTCATCTATCTATCGCAATTGCATTTATTGTGCTCGCTCTGGACGAAATTTAAAATTTATTATTCACATTTTTATATTTTTCCATTTTTATTTACATTGGTATAATTGGATTTTTTTCGCGCTCAGTGAAAAGGTCATTGGTTTTCTGATTATCTCGCCTAGAAGGCATAATGCAATTATTAAAAATAATAATATGATTAAGAAAAATTCACGGTTCACTCAGTTTCCTCTCTGACTTGAACTTTGGTGTGATTAGTTGGTCTTGGTATACCCAAGAGGCTTTGGAGAAATGGGACCAGACTCATATTAACACATTAGTTGTTGGTGTTCGTTGATTACATTCCTGTATTTTCTTACCTCGAGTCATCTTTTTCACTTTCCTGCTAAACTTTATTTCACTCTGCTTATGCAGTTGACGTCGTTTTTGTTATTTCTCAGTTGCTCTACATGGCAAGTACGAAAATGAGCTTTCGATGAAAAGATTTAGTTAGCAACACCCAAAAGATTTTGAATTTTTATAGGCCATCTAAAAAAGCCAAGTCCTCTTACTCCATCTCAAACTTCCGAAGTAATTGCCTCTGTGCAAATTTTATGTATTTTTGGAGGGTTTCAAAGTGCCAATAGTACTACTCTGGAAGTTCGCTGCTTATTGAAATCTAAGAATGCTTTCGATGAGAAAATATTATATAAACACGATGCTGCGTGCAACCACAACGAAATATTGGTATAATATCTTAAAGAGTGCTTTACGTCTGGGGTAAATATGGGTATCTCAGTGGCGCAGCTAGGGGGAGCGAAGGGGGCCGTCGCCCCGGGCGCAACGTCTTGGGGCGGCAAAACGATATTTATAAAATACTTCAGAAAAATATTTCAACAACTTTTTTTTACAAAATTTATTATAAAAGATAAAGAGTTGTACACTCACTGTAATAATCTGAATAACAATGAAAAATATTAAGTTTTACTCGAATACTCTTCAGTCTTTGAATTTGTCTTATATCTTTCTTAAAAATAGTGATAGAACTTAAAGGTGCACTTTTCTAGCTTTGTCTAGCGACGTGTCATTCTCAAGTTACCCTATACTTTGAATGTAACAAACACTTTTATTTTTTCAAATTTTCAAAAATGGTAATTAAAAACTCCAATTCGGGCAAAAATTCCTGCAAATTGTGTCAAAAGTGTATAAGATGTAGGGCGAAAATGGGTTTTTTCTATCAATTTCCTCAAAAACCGTATTGTGAGAATTTTGGAACTTCAGAATTTGAGTGGCTTCTTGTTCGTAAATTGTATATACTTAATATCGAAGATATTTTGTAAAAATTCACTTTTGTTCGAACCACCTCATGAAACTTGTAGGTAGGTAGATAAAGGGGGGCGGCGGAACATCCTTGGCCCCGGGCGCCCGAAGTTGTAGCTACGCCACTGGGGTAACAACACTTTGAACTGGTTGAAGAACAATAATGTTTTAACCGTTATGTGTCTAGATAACTTGTGCGTCTTACACGCCCTTTCACGCACAGGCAGCAAGAAATGGTGTTTGTTTGGATCGACAATGTAACGGTACGGCAATTATGTGAGGAGCCTCATTGGTAGCAAGCGTTCGCATTCATCTCATTCCGACGAAAACATATTTGTTTTTTAGTTTTAGTTGTAGGGAAATATTTTTGTATTGATTTTGTGGTAGCTGCACCAGCTTTCTAAGAAAAGTTTTTATTGACTATGATGGCAATACAATATTAGAAAATTAAATGAAATACAAAGAGCAGCATGTGCGGGTGTTACGGGTGCAATCAGGTCATGTCCGACTGATGCGCTCAATGTGATCCTGCATCAACTACCAATAGACATTTTTATTCACAAAACAGCAGCTATTGCGGCGATAAGAATAAAAGAATTGGGAGGTTGGAATCAGCAGAACTACGGACATAGTGTAATTCTAAACAAGTTCACTATTAACAAATCAGACTACATTCTCCCAAAGCTGGATTTCAATAGAGACTTCCAGGTGAGGATACCATCTAGACGAGAATGGAGAAGAGGTTCAATGGTAGAGGAAGATACCACCTCAATCTATACCGACGGCTCCAAAATGGACTGCGGAGTAGGCACGGGGGTATTCTCCGCTGATCTACGCATATCTCTCTCTATACGTCTACCGAACTCGGCTAGCATCTTACAAGCAGAAGTACTAGGCATAGAAAAAGCCTGCGAAGTTCTATTAGAAAACCACGGGAATATACATAAAGCAACTATATTTACGGACAGCCAGGCGGCCCTCCTGGCTTTGTATTCACCCATGACAAATTCCAGTACAGTTCACAACTGTAAGAGAGCACTAAGCTCAATAAAAGACAAGCTCCAGCTAAACTTGATCTGGGTTCCCGACCACAGGAACATTTTCGGTAACGAAAAAGCAGACGAGTTGGCAAGGCAGGAGCTTTTCTCAATGAATCCAAGGCGGAGCTAATACCAAGCCCGCTAGGATCGATAAAAGGAGAGATCAATAGACAATTTCAGCAAATTGCAAACAACAGGTGGAAAAACATTACAAAATGCGTCATAACTAAACAATTATGGCCAACATATGACAGGAAAAGAACCAATGACTTATTAAATAGGTCAAGAAAAAGTATTTACAGAATAACAGCCACCACAACAGGGCACTGGCCATTTGGGGAACATGCGTCCAAAATGGGCTTGCCCTAGAACGACATATGCCGTGGCTGCGGAGTAGCAGGGAACAAGGAAACAATCTTCCACTTTCTCTGCGAATGCCCAGCACTAGCACAGATCCGACACAAAAAACTCGGAATCCACCAAGCACCAAACCTTGAATGGATTTCCACCAAAAGCATATCGGACATAAGTAGTTTCATCGAAACCTCAAAATGGTTTGAGAGAGAAGGTGAAACGTAAGAGCAGATGCAGGAATTTCTACGAATAGTGTATCAAAATGGCACATCAAGTGCTAATTGAACCCGATAGGGCTGCACTCCTACCTACCTACCTACCATGATGGCAATGCGAAATATGTGATAACAGTTTCAATGTTCTACAATGCTCTTCTCTTCTCTGCATTTATACTGGCACATAAAGCTTAAGTTTTGTCTGCCTTAGCTTCCGTCATTAATGTGGTACCTGCAGGGGGTTGTGGAAAGAAGCAATCACGTTCTAATGAATTTTGCTAACGGTTCGAACCTTTACTTGGGTTTGGCTTTATGAAAGTGCTCCATAGTTTCTAAATTGTTTTTCATATCAGACGGCGTGCGGTCTATGGAATTTCTTACCATTGGCGACTCTTCAGTGTTCTCGCAATATTTATAATTTTTTCAAATGCTTGTCTCAGTGGTAAAAATTAATTTCCATGCTTCCACATTCTTTTCTCTTTTTCAAAAACCGTTAACGTTTAGACTATAATTCCTTAAATATTTATTCCACATAGCATACAAATAGTACTAGCAGCGCCATCTGTCGCAGTTATTTCCTCGCTATTTATTTCAATTTCGATAAGTAGTTATTGAAAGATCCAAGAAGGCAACATTATTCTTGTTTTCTTTGCATCTATATTCCCCATTCTCATCCTTTATATGTACATATGTCAGATGCAACTATGGGAATATAAATGTTTTACTGTGCTTACTGTAATTCTGAAAAACACTGGCTTACGGAAGGAGAATATTCATTACACCCGCCAAACAGCTTGGGCCACTACTCATTCGCTCACTCGTTCGCTCACGTTCGCAACAGCCCAGCCGCTCGCTCGTTTGCCATTTCAGTTGCTCTAATATCAATCGATATTTTTTTATTTATCCAATTCATCAAAAAATAAGTAATTATAAACTTTCCATTTTTTCCTCATCGTCTTCTTCTTCCTTTGCCTCTTTTGTTGCCTTTATTTCTTGCTTTGCAATTCGCTCATAATTCGAATGGTTTGTGGCATACATAAGCGTATGTGCGCGCGTGTATGTGTGTGCTAGTGAAACAACCCTGAAAAGTTGTCGTAGTAAGTACAAAAACTAAACGCGTTTCTATTCAGGAATCTACTTACAAGCTCCGCACCCCCACCACCCTACCACCCATAGCTGAATCTGCCCGTCATTACTTTGGGTAAAATAGTAGCTGCAGTGCTTGTTGTGTTGTTGTTGTTGTGGGTTTGTGTTTCGGCTGAGCGCTGTGAAAGAAAGTTTCCGATTTCAGCGACACCTCAGCTCACAGTCGGCCGCCCTCTGCACCAGCGAAACACTTGCGCAACTTATAGGACCACTTTGCATTACGGTTTCGGGGGGTGGTGGGCTGTTGGACTGGCGCGTATGAGCGTAGTAATGTGAACAAGAAAAAATGTGGCATTAAGAATTTGAATATGAAGCGCAGAGGCGCTCACTAACGTCCCGCTCTCATCTGGTTGCGTTAAGCGTCAGCGTGGGCGTTAAGCGAGTGTTTGGGCAAACGTGCGCGCTGCGGCAGAGCAGAGTCAGCTTTGGTGGCTGTGCAAAATGCTAAGTTCTTTATTATTTTCCTTTCAAACATTTTTTATTTATACTCATTCTTAGCGGCTGGTGGATTAGAAAGGCGCTATTGCGTCTGCTAGAGCGCCTTCCACCACAACAACGCGCCCATACAAATGCTTTCCCAGTCATCATTTCAAGTTTGGTTTAACGAAGCTGGGGGTGGCAACCTCATGGCGCACATTTTGGCACATTTTTCATTTTTCAATTTTTTTTGGCGCTTTCACTAGTCATTGTTGTTGTCATATTGGTATAAAAATGGTTCTCTTTTATGCATTAAATCAAAATCAAAAACGCAACAACAGCAAAAACTTGTACATATGTACATAGCTCATAATACGAAATGAGGAACATAAGGAATGTGTAAAATACAGCAAGAAAATGGAATATTTCTGCATTAGAGACTCGAATAGTTGCTGACGGGCGAGGGGTAAGGCAGTTCACAGCCGATTGGTTTGTACAAATTGTTGTTGCTGAGGAAGCCAGTACAAATCGGAGGATGAGTATTGTGAGAACAGTGCGACGACAAGGCAACGCGAGGGAGAGGAAATGGAAACTTCTCCTTTAGTTAAGGATTAATATATTTCAAAAGTGTATTCGTTTTCCTCCAGTTTTGCTTTGTAAGCGTATTTGCTTATCAAAAGCGCAGACGGGTGCGACTCACGGGACGAATGTAGTGGGGCCTGCGGTGATTTAGTAGTAAGTTAAACCGAAAATGTTGAAGGTTTGAATGCAAAAAGGCCGAAGCAGAAGATGAATCTGCTCCTATTTCGTCAAAGCGACAACTAGTAGACCAGATAAAGTTCGCGCAGTATTTGGTGCACGGAGCGCAAAGTGGCGGGAATGCACCTAAAACCGCGAAATGCATACGCAGCGTCAGCGATGATTACAACGGCGTGGCATGGAACAGCTGGTCGCTGTTGGGTGTGAGTAACGGCGCACTATTATCGCTGACACGGCTGTGTTGCAACACGACATAAGATTTCGCACATTGCTTTCTGCGCTTCTCAATCGCTCGACTTATTTGCATTTGTTTCCACTGCCGTCTTAGTTAATTTAATAAATGAATTTGTCTCTAGCGGATACTGCAACGACGACATCCTTTTTAATATATTTTATTCAATTTGCCCCCACCACCACAGCATATAGACGCCAGCTACACAGAGGTGGCGGTGGCAGTGTAGGTGAAGTGGAGTGCGAGTCATCAGCTGAAGGCGCGCAACGCGGAAGTGCCGGCGCAAGGCATATCTAGAAGACGCCACAGCGGAAGAGCCGTATTTTTAGCCAATCACGCATACCCAAACGCAAACACATATGTTCGTGCATACATATGTATGTACATAAGTATATGTAAACCTGTAGAAGAGCGGGCATCTCTGATTGCTTGCTTACATTTTATTGTGCATAAATTCGACGGCGCAGCGCACTTTTATCGGTCAAACCTAGTGAGTTGGCAGGCTTGCTCATTTGTGTTCCCTGACGCTGTTATCGTACATATTTGCAATGAAATAATATTTGCTATCAGCCAACGTGTTGCTTTTATTTTCATTTAGAGTATGTGTATTTAATTCTTGTCGTATTTTGGCACTTTGGAATGCAGCGAAATAAACCAGAAAATACCGAAACAACTCACGCTCTAGTCTGCAGAAGCAAAAAGTGCAAAACCTTCATCCAATACCGCTGCGAAATCAGAGAAAATGCTTATGCAGTTTCAACATTTCTAAGTAGTAATTTAATAGTTGTCGTCGCCTTGGAACTACCCCCCTTTAGATCAAAGTAGTGCATAATGAAACCAAGTGATAATTGCTTTAAGATCTCCCGAAAACATTCTCCTACAAATGACTTATCCATAATATTTCCCTAAAACGAATATTTTTCCGCATATGCATATGTATGTCTACTCGAGCTGGATATTACTCAGCTAAATTCGCAACATCTGTCTTTATGATCACATGATTGCGCGAGCGACATTTACAGCGAGATCGGTGCAAAATAATCACAACCAGCGTGGCATTAACAAGGAAAATACAATTGAATTTAGCAACTGCTCCAGTTATGGCGAGCGATTATATTTTTCCCTTTATATACTTGTAGAGTTTGCTTTCCTGACTTGATAAGCGCAGTGCCAGTTGTCAAGATAGGTTCACTAATAACTGTGAGTGCCCAATTATAATTATTTGTACTGCTAAGATTATTTCGACTTAACTGTTATCAGGCCACTGAGCTAAATGTGTCGGGGCAACACATACTTCTCAAATGAAATTACATGAATTTGTTTTTGTAAGAATGCAATTTTAATCAAAAAAAGCAAACACCAAGTTCGATTATTGCTTCAATAAAAAAATCAAGATTAGATACCAAGCCGATAAGAATAAAAAACATGCAATACATAAATATAACTTTTAGGGAAGTAGCTGTCTTTTTTGATGGAGGGGAGCAGTTAGAATATTTCATCATAATTTTAACAGAATTCTAAAAACACAGGCAAAATCGCAAACCGATAACGGTATACTAATACAATATCGCTGCAGCTCATTGAACTCTCTTCGAAGTTAAAATATTCTCAAATAAAAAGTTCGTTTTCTAATTGTCTTCCATTATCAGTGGAAACGTAGCCAATATTATCGGTCATCAGTCAGTTTGCAGTCGTGAAAATTTCTAAATAAAATATAAAGTATGTAGCTGCTGAACCCTCCTTATCAGTGATTGGTACGAGGAAAGGAGAGTTCTTACGAATTGCCTAATTGAAGTTTATTTGTACGTGGGTTTCTCCGAGTGTAAAACGAAGTGCCTAGAGAAATCGTATTTCAACTTATAGAAAATATTTTTTATTCAACAACAATTTTCACTAATTAACGCTAACAAATTATAAAATTAATCCCTTATTTACAAAATAACTGAAATAACTGAAAAATACATGCTATATTATACCATTCATGTAAGAAGGAGGGCTTCTTTTCCTCAGGAAAAATATTACTCATGAAAAGGGTTTTCTTACTTAGATCGAACCAGCCCGAAAACGGCAAGATCTGCACTTCTTCTACAATGATTTGTGCAAAATTTTGGAAAAATAGAATTCAAATTCAGGAAAGAAAAGTGTAAATATGATGTAAGCTAAATAAATAAATATGTAAATAATAATGAGAACTCTAACTCAAGCTCAAGCAAGACTGAAAGCACAAATTAATCATGTTTATAATTGAATTAATTTTCAAGAGACTAAAACCTTTTCCACTACTAATTAAGAAAGTTCTGCAAAGTCTGGTTTTCGTGCTGTAATTTAGCTCTACGCCAGTGCAAGGGGCAGGACTGGCATATCGGGCTAAAGTCATGTGTCATTGGTATTTTTTTCCTCTACATACATAAATATACATACATTATATGAATAGGAATACGCATAAAACGATCACACTCGACTAGCCGCACAGCGCGGCGAACACGCCCGCACGTCTAATCACCTTCCCACCACTGGGTGGAGCGGTCGTGGACTTACTTATCACCTGTACCTTACGCCACAAATTCAAGTCGTACGCTCTAGGCAATCGGTGATCTCCAGCGTGCCAGTGCGAGTGCGAGAGCGAAGTGAGCATGAATGCGGATCTGCGTAGATCGCGGTTGGGTGGGACGACGCGAGAAGATTCTACAGCCGAAATAATATTTACATTACTCGTTGTTCTTATTGTTTCTGAGTTTGTTTTGCTGTTTCACTACACAATTCTCAGCACTGAGGTCGATGACTGCCAAAAACTTTTGACTTTGTTTGTTTGCACACGCTGTTCGTCCGCGGGTGAACCGCCTTTCGCCGTTCGCACTGCCATTAAACTGGAATAGGTACATATTGACACAATTGTCTTTGTTGTTGTTGTTGTTGTACACTCTCGCTGCAATGCCTAAATTTGTTTTTAGAATACAACGAACGTGTTTTGGCAATTGCCCTTCTTCGGTGCGAACGATTCTTAGCTTTTTTTGCGTGAGTAATGAGCTGCGCGCACTCATATGGGGGGATCGCCAGCTTAGCAGTACAGTCTAATTTCGGGGAAATAAATTCACAACAAAAGTTTGCATTTGGAAGTTTTGCTTGAGTTACTTTGCATTTTGACAATTACACTATTTATCCCGAATTTCGGCTGCCACGCTGAGGTTGTTGTTGTTGGTGTCATTATTTAAAACCCGAATTCCTAGTTTAGCCGGATGTAAGGTTCAGTGCATTCACGGGCATATGTATCTATGCATGCGGGTTTGTGTGTGCGCATATGGCTATATCAGACGACTCTCCAAAGCAGCGCAAATAATAAAATGCAAATTCTTTTTCGGCGCAACCAACCCAAAACGCTTTGTGAAATGAAAAATAAAAGCTGTGTAAACAAACGTCGCCTTTTACTGCATCATTCCATTTACTAGAACCGCATTATCTGCGCCTTTGTTTTGACGATTTGCAAAGCGACTCACCTCAGCTTCGCAATGAATGCCGGGTGAAAGATCCCGCTCGGCGGTGTTAAAGCGGCAGCCGCTGTCGGAATGGACGTTGGTCACTCACCGCACCGCCGCAACCAGAGTAAACAATGCACGTACATATGTATATGTGCGTGTGTGTCATAGAATTCTAATTTTGTACTCAACTTGTACGCTCGGCTATCGACAGCACTGTCAACATTATGCATATTTGTTTTTGTTTTTGTGTGTGTTTTATTAATTTAAATTGTTTGTATTTTAGTGCGCGCTCTCTCTTTGTTCTACTTGCTTGCTAGTTGTTGCTAATTTACATTCGCATTTGCCTTATGTTTGTAGAATTGAAAGTCGTTGTTTTTGTTTGCATGTCGCGGTACGCCGTTAGTTGATAATATATAGAGGACTCCGTGGCGCAACGGTAGCGCGTCTGACTCCAGATCAGAAGGTTGCGTGTTCAAATCACGTCGGGGTCAAGTATGTCAACAACAAATTTTTTTTTATTATTTTTTATTAGCTAAAGCAAAGGGCTTTATTAAGCCTTTTGGTTAAACGCTTCTTCTTGAGATATATTTTAATTATTAATTAATTTTATATTTACAAACGGCAAGAATATTTCAAGGCTTCGTTTCGTCTTTCCGCCAATTTTATCGATGGCCAAAAATCGATCATCTCCCTCTTGCCTCTGAAAGTTTCTGGCACAGTTAGAGTGGGAACGCACAATGCAGAAACAAAGTTTGTGCTCTTCTATTAGCAATTTTTGAATGGAAAGTACATGTAAATTTAAAAATGATGGCTGAGAAGGGTTCAGTTAATTCTTGGCAACATCGCTGAAATGTTACCATATCTGAGTCAATCTATTTTCTACGCTTGTTCTTCAGTGCTTACAAATTTTCGATACACTCACACCCATACTTCCTATTATTTAAATCTCACTCAAAGAGAGATACTATCAATATAGTTTCAAGAGGGCTTATAAATTGTGCCTTCAAGTGGTTCATATTTTCTTTGGTTATAACATTAAAAAAATATATCTGTGTAATATGTATATGTAATGATCCGATATCAAAACGAGTGTTCCAAAAATATAGTTTCTGAGGAACTACATAGCGCCTTAGAAATAATAGAGTGTTATATCACAGACATTACTATCATTCTATAAGATTATGATTCAATTGTTCTCGCACATTCTCTCCCTTGCTTTGAAGATTGGGTATGGCCGTTCTTACCAATCCTCAGACCAACAACAATATATACATATGTATGTATATTTAACTTTTATACTCTTTTACTCTTATAATCATTAGAACCTGTGTAACGTTGGTTTTAAAATATAATATATATGACTATGATTTGGCAGCTTGTATTACCAGCGAAACTTCCTCGGATAGTGCTGCCCATATTGGGGTCTGGGAAGAGGTTTAATAAATACAATGTACTATTTATTATTGTCTCATAAGTTCACTGTTTTACATCGGTGCATTTTTGAGACAGTTTTGCTATCACAATTCTTTCTGGTTAACGTCGCCTTTCAAAATTCAAAATTAAAAAGGCCATAGCTTGGCGAAAAAAGACTTATGTTTTGCACTTGACAATCTGCCAGAAGTGCTAGTAAGGGGTACAACGATCTTGCGGCCGTAGCATGCCTATGGCTTCACTTCCTCTTCACACAGTTTTCGTGTTCTGCTGCCTCAACGCATTTGCAGTTTGTTCCTGGCAGAGAGAGGTACTGCCGTGTGCTTTTAGTGTAAATTTGAATGTGTGTAGTGTTTGTGTGCGTGATTTTTTGGCAATTCTCTGCTCACATGTATTTGATGCATTTGCTTTCTCCACTTTTTGTGCCATTCGGTTCTACTAAGCACTGCGTCTCTTCGGTGCCGCTTGCCTTTCTTGCCACGTCTGGCGCACCATGCAACCAGGCACATGAGTAATTTGCTATTTGATACTTTTCAAAAAATACTTCTGCTGTTTGCTGCTACATCTGGCGACGCTGCAGCCTCTGCCGGTAGCTCTGCCGGCTTCGAGCGGAGCGCTGCCTCAGGACGAAGACGACAAGTCAGTAAGGAGAAATGTGCTGAAAGTTTAGTTCACAACTGCGATTTGCTGACGTGTGTACTCAACTTTTTTACCACCGCTGTTGTTGTGGTTGTTTTTAGTGTTGGAGTTTTGGCAATCCTGATTGCCATGGCTTTCTAGACAATCTGATCTGGCAGCAGCGCGCACACATACTATACCATATGTGCATGCTGTGTCTTTCGTGAATATGGAGGGCGATCCCCACATGTGCAATTGAGAGCTCCATCACCTTCGTTTGTATTCCTACGCTCCCTGCTTGTAAAGAGCTTCATTGTAAGATCATGCATTTTTTCGTCTACCATCTGTTGTTGTATTTCTCTTGTTGTTGTTGTTACGTATACATTTCCTATGTGTTTGGGGCAATGACCGTCAAAAATTTGCTGCTGCTGCTGCTCAGTACTTCAGCTTTGCAGCCCAAATGAGCAGCAGCAAATTAAGCAAAATAGCAACAGTAACAGTAACGGCAAGAAGCAGCGCTCAACTGTAAGAAAGCAACGATGCTTGTAAATACAAATAAATAAAAATCAAACATTGAATTGTTAAATATTATTTCAGCGAAACGCTGGATGTTTTCATTAGACTTTAAGTATCTGCTCATCTCGCAGATTAAAAGCAACTACATACATACGTACATAAATAAATATATATGTATGTATATAGTTCATGAAAGGTACTCAGGTTTTGCCGAATTTTAAGGCCTCTACTATCTCTCGTTTGCATAGGAAACCTGAATGGGATCAGCAGGTTTGCGATTGTTGTGCAATTCAATCCAATACAAGGAGAATGAGTTTGTAAATATACATATTTATGTACATATGTATGTATATATAATCGTATAGGTATTTACAAATATATATGATTGTATGTATGTATGTAAAATGTGCACATACTTGTGGTAATAACCACATATAAGCTAAGCATCGCAATTATTTTGGTGTGAATTTACTCAAAAAATTCTCAGAATTAATTTAATGCAGATTTATGACCGCCTAAAAATGTAAAAAGCTATATATGTACTTGTATAATAATATGTGTACAAACATGAGCAAATTTCAACACTGTTTTTCAAAAATGTTTTGAAGTGAAGCGGTCTAGTGGTCGACCTGGTCGCCACGGAGCCAATCCAACATTTCGTTCGACAGATCCGTTTTTCTCTGTTTGATAGTAGAACTTTTGGATTTATCCTTCCATACTCACTGTTTAATCCAGGTTCGAAACGATTTGCTGGGCAGCCACCGCAAGAGGCCGCTTGGCAACAACAGTCAGCCATCAGCTCTAAGCTGAAGAACCAAGAAAAACGTCGCAAAGTGAATAATTTCATTAACCTATAACGAAGACATCAAAACAGAAACAAGAGCAAAACGATCAACAACACTTTATCGTGTTGCCACATGCAACGCCGCCGTGTGGCGTTGAGTTGTGGCTGCCGCAACGACGTGTGAAGACGACAAGCCGACACACCAGTGAAAGAGCGTACAACTTCGGATAGTCGAATGCTTTCCTGTTCCTTGTTTACCGTTATGTGCCGTTTTATAGCAAACCTTTTGCTTTTTTTGCTTAGCATAAATATTACGTAAGTTCAACTGCCGCCACCTTAATGGCCATCAACACCAGTGGCCGCAACAAAACGCAATAAACACTTTGGTGTTGTTGTGTGTTGCAACGTATGCCCTGGTTGCACGCACTGCGTTGACGAGCAGCTGTCATATGCAACATGAGTACCGCATCAGCGGACGCCCTGGAATGTACCCTTAGAACTGTGCCACATACAACGTGGCAGGTCAATAACAGCGAGGAGTGTCAAAACAGGTGCATATTGCAACAATCAAACTAGTTGCCACATTGCCACTAATGCCACACAAACACAGCTGAAAAGCCAAAAGCCATAACAGCCGTGCTACAATAAAGCGAAGATGCAACCGCGTGGCAAGCGCACAAAACCTAATGAGCCAACAATAAATAGTAATTTATTTGGGTATTAATTATTTTGCCACAACGCCGTCTAATTGAAATTAAGCATTTGTGGCGTAACACACGCTTAACTATATGGTCGCTATTGGCCCGTAGTGGATAACGGAGATAGTAGAGCGCCTTTGTGCGATTATTTGTGCCATGAATGTGCTGCTAATTGCAACGCATTAAATTTAATGAGATTGCTGTGCAATCAGCTGCGCTTAGTGCCGCACGACAGAGGTTGCAACTTGCTTAGTGTTCATATTAGCAACTATCCTATAATCTATATGCTGCACTTGCAACAACAACACATTAAAACTCATTCCAGCAGCCTGCAGCTACTGGAGCGCCAATCGGATGAGCATAAAAGCCAGCGCCGTGTTGCGTCATAAAAACGTTGGGTTATAAAATGGGCGCTACTAAGCTAGACTCCACTATGCGTGCAGCAACAGTATGAATGAGCTTATGGAGATAATATAAAACAACACCATTTTCCTGATACGAAAGCAATTTATATGCCGGCTAAGTGGTTTGCCCTGTACTATTGACTCATTTCGCACTGCAGCGATTGCTGAAACCTCGACTTCATCTATCAACCGTGACCCTGACAGGCAGCAAAACAACAAATGTTGTTTCACAATGCCAGCCCTGCTCCTACGCGCGCTGCGATGCAACATGCCACACGACCTCTGCTCCGCGTCAACATGTTGAGCTTCCGTCCATTTTATCATCCAAAAATGGCGATTTTCTAGCATAATGTAGCTTGGCACCGGATATGGTGTGTGGCACGTGGCATGCAGTATGGAGCATTCGGGATGCTGCACATTAGCGCCTTTAGGTGCCGGCTTCGTCGTACGATGCATTTTAGTTTTTGTTCGCAGCTGGCAGCCACAACAATTGCATGACGTGTGCGCCTGTGTGTGTGTATGTGTCTGAGTGTGTTGGCGTCAAGTGTTTCCTTTGTTCTCGGCATTTGTGGCGCTCGTTTGTTGTTTTGCTATTTTCATGCTATTTTCTACTCGCCCTAAAGTGCCACTATTGAGTGCCTTTGCGTTGTTGTTGCTGCTGCGGCTGGCGGTGTTTATGGCCAAGTGTTTGTCCGCATCACCTTTCTGAGCATCAAATCGCGCGCGAAATTGTTAGGCGTTTTTTCTGTTGTGAAATTTCCGCCACTTTGAATTTTGCTTATTTCTGTTAATTCGTTTGTTTTTGTTGTGCCTTGTGCCACAACAGCTGTGCGGCTGTTGTATTGTTGAAGCTTGTTGAAGTTTCTATTACTATTTGAGTTGCGCATTGTTTGATTTCACCTTTCACTTGAGCTTTTGTTGTTTTAATTCGATTTTTATCGCCACAGAAGCGAAATTATATTCACAGTGCCAAGAATTAAAAGTGCTTAATCCGTTTTAAATTAGTTCATAGCTCCAGCCTCAGAGCCCAGGACAATTGTGATAAACACTCTGATTTATAGCTCATTTCACACACAAACCTCTTTCTATATGTTATCAATAAAAATATTTTACAAACTTTTAAATAAATATTTGCTGAAAGAAATTACATTTTCACTTGTGTAATTAGAAAGTTAAGCATTAAGAGAATAACATAAAATGTGTCGCATAAAATTCACTATTCGTTGCGAGATTTGGGTATTTTCTAAAAAAAATTTTAATGCAAACTTAATTTTAATATTTATACCGCCTAGATGAACCCAACAAACCAATAAACTAACCCGAAATTGTCGTCGTAAAACACAGAGTGTTTAAGGCGAAGGTTTTATTTGTTTTATGTGTTACACCGTAAATTATAGCCTTCAAACCTCACTGAGAGATAGAGCGTATATTTTAAAGTACGATAATATCAGAGCATTAGTTTATGACTTTTAATGTATTTGAGGTGTCCTGGTTATGAATTTGAGTTTTTGGACCACTCCTACACCTCCTTAAATACTGTCATATTCGGTTTTTGCAACCTCAAATTAGCAAGAAACAGCACCTAACATCACAGTCGCAAAATGACTGTAAACTAGTGTAACTAGACCATAAAAGTATAGTTTCATATTTTTTTACAACAAAGAAAGAAAATCTAATTATTAATATTCACACACCTCTATGAAGTATATTTGGTAAGGTCAGAGGGCCAGTATAGCGTAAAATCTAAAATGCAAAACAACATATCAGCAAAAAAATCGAATTAGAATTTACTATATCACATTACATAAATATTGAGTAGTCGAAAAAGTCTTTTCGTATTTTGTTAATAGATGTCATTACAGTCGTATATCTCCAGTGCTACCAATCACAGTGAGTCATACCATGCTTGAAAGGTGAGATTTGAAGCTTCATTTAACCAAGAAAAACTAATTTCCGTTCTGGAAATTTCAAAATTTCGATTTGCCCTGGAATAAAGTCTCTAACGAAAAAATGGCAAAAAGTGGTCGACCAAAATGGTACATATTTGTTTATTTATCTATAAAAATAAATATAAAAAAATAAGTTGAAGTTTGATCAGAAATACGAAAAGACTTTTTTGGCTACCCAATATGGGTGCAAAATTTTAAAATTCTGCTATCGGATATAACCAAGTTATAACCAAATTTTAAATCAGTTTAATATAGTTTTTCCTTCTCCTAAACTTAAAAAAATGTATGCTAAATTATTTTGAATTTTAGGTGTCAATATGGCATCACAAATTATTGTCAGCGGTTACGGTGGTTTAGAAAAGAATCCACGAGATCAGACCACACATAGGGGGGTATTAATATTAGTATTGGGCTTCAATGAATAAGCTCGATTGGACTTTTAGCTTGCTTTCCCCGTTAATCCTACTTGTGGTTCGTGACTCCGCTTCGTCAGTTCAACAATATGTTTACTAAAAACTAAACTAAATTTGATCTACTTGAAAATAGTGTCTTCGTTCAGAAAATAATACGAAATGCTTGGTTAGAAGCGATATGTTGGCAGCAAAGCGTAATCTCAGAACTTTGAGACCAAAAAAATTTCCTAAGTGGAATAAGAATTGTGATTCGACCTTGTGTCTCTGACGAACATAGTTCAGACTCCTATCTAGCCAATATCAAATTGTAACATTAAGAATATTATATTGCTTGGGAAATGAAAGTGAGACATGAATCCAAAATTATTTATAGAAAACTTGCACTTTTACCGCTGATGATAAGCAGAGAAAAGACAACGTAATAGTTAATAACTAACATCGACGGCAACCATGTGTAATTTTCAGGGCTTGGAAAAGCTCAACTTACCGCTTCAATTGGCATCTTCGCCCGTGATATCCAAATCGTTAATTCTTTTACTACTCTGTACGTCCCGATTAATCGCTCGGTGTGCTTCACTAGCTGACACTATCGAATAACTTAGATTCACTAAATTCAAGTTTTGAGACTTTCACTTTTAAGCACTTCTGAATTCAACAAGTTTGCTCTTCGTTTTAAGTACTTTTATTTGTTTTCACATTTGTTTATGCGTTCGAAATGTTCGAATTGAAGACAAGATTTTTTATAGCACTTTTATTTTTGAAAATCAACTTCATTGTTTGAGATCCTACAACAGCATTATGACTTTTAGCATGCCACATCAGTAATTTTTGAACAGTTTCAATCGCCTTATTTTCGAAACGGTCTAACTTTCACTGTTCACTGTTTGTTACATTTCAAAAGAATTTTCTTCTCTGAAAATCTGGGACTTCAAAATTTTTTTCACTTGCATATTTTCACATTTATTGGCTGTTCTATACTTGGGGAAAAATCCAGTTGCTT